>NW_005187804.1:79155-86493 GCF_000239375.1 Pundamilia nyererei | reverse complement strand
TTGACTCCATTCATTTCCCCTCTTCATTTTCCCTTTTATTTTGTCTTTTTTCCTTTCTTTTTGTTTTTTTTTCTTGGCTTTGTAGCAAGTCTCACAGCTTCTGTCCATGCTTCATCAGGGCCAGTACCAGCCACGGCCAAGCTTCAGAGGCAACAAATACACCAGAAGCTACAGGTAACACATGCGTGAGCGATGCTTTGTGTGCTGGCACACCTAGGCACACATGAGGAAGAGCCCTCTGAGCTCCTCCTCATGTCACAGTGCAACATTTCCACTGTTCTCAGCTCTGTTCTGGTCCAGTCGATTTTGGAGTTAAACTATATGCTCAATAACTTCACATCTGCATAATTTTATGTTAAAACCCTTCTGCAGAGCACTCTCAGTGAACCTTATTATTCATCAGTGTGGTGTCTTCATAAGCATGCTAATATTATTGGCAGTAATTCATGTATCAAATCTGCTTCTGGCTTTTTGCAGATATGCCCTGAATGAGATGGATAAGTTCAGTCTGAAGGACAGCGGACGGGGAGACAGTGAGGCCGGGGACAGCGACTACGAGCCCGGCAGGGAGTCCCCCATGGACAGGCTCCTCGGTGAGGGCTTTACTGAGATATATGCCCCTGATGGCCAGCACAGAGCACATGCAGGTACATCACAGCGCACCGCCCTCGGTAGATATGAAGCCAAGCTTCAGTCTTTATTTTGCTCAGCTTTATCCACCACTCTGATATTGTTCTTATAATAATTATACGTAGAATTGCTAAGAACTGTATCCATTAAACATGCAGATTCTTGGTTTGCTGATCTAACAGCTACAGGGATATTTATATTTTTGGTGATTTATCAGGTAATGGTGACAAGTGTTCCTGGAGGTTCACGCCAACAGCTCTAAACACAAACACTTTCAGCTTCTTTTCATATGAGATGATAAAATGTAGCAAATTATGGTAGCTGGCAGTCTGTGGCCTGCATGTTTGGCCGATTTATTTATTCAAATGAATTAAAGCAATACATCAATTTGGGAAATTCATTAGAGCATATGAGTCATCATTCACTGATGTTTCCATGGGTCACAAACTTTTTGAACGTGGCTCAAACTGGGCAACACCAGAGCTGCTTAACCTTTGCTTAGCAACCCCACCTAGAGGTCATCTGATGAGAACTGTGCCACACCCTCAATTCATTCTCTATACCACCGATACTAATAACATGCCATGTACTATACCAGTCCAGCCCTCGATGGTTGATGCTTTCTGGTTCCACTGACCACCGCCTAATTTCTCTCAACAAATCACATCATTTTTACTAAAGTTTAATTAGCCAAGACCTGATTTGTGATTTAAGTGCTCATTTTCTTTCCTTTTAGGTCGTAAAGATATTAACCCTATTAAAGAGGTTTTCAAGTCAATTTTAAAAGAACGCTTGAGTTTCTCATACGTCACTGTAGTCATTTGTAGTCATGGTGTTCTCTGTGGACCACAGCTGAGAGGAACTGCCTGATGATTAAACAGACAGAGCTTCATATGAAAAACTGTGGAGCACATCGTTTTTGTCCGAGTCTCCTTTAACCTCAAGTCAAACTTTACTGTGCTGGTTTGCATATTATGGGATTTTTGACTTTGCCCCCATTCTTTAGAGTGGAGTCGGAGGTCCTTTAGATCATCCTTAAAAACTAAAATGAATTTTCCACTTTACCAAGACATGAGTCTATTTGTGGGATGCTGGGAATACTGTGGCCTATAGACAGCTGTAATAGGGCCGGGATCCTTACTGATTTCTATCACTGATTCAGTTTAGGCTCAGACAGTCAGATATTATAATTCTGATCATTTATCAGTACATGTCCATATCTTTATCTTTCATGTCAGAGCTCGTTTTGGAGAAAGAAAAAACAATAAAAAAAACTGAAACTAAAAAAATAAGCTGCACATGTATTGACTTTGACGGACTGTGAGTGACACTGTCATGAGGTTGTTGAGCCGTCATGTTGCTGGGCGGTCCCTCCTCTCTACAGCTGAGTTAACGAGGAAGAATGAGCACTTTGTAGTGACCATACTGACTGTGAAGTATTCTGCATGCTGGCATCACATGTGTGACAGGTTTGCATGCTAGTTGAGCAGGGTACACTCCGTCACATCCTGTAAAACTTTCACCGTGTCTTGGCTAACATCATACAGGCTGCAAGCTTCTGCAGCATCTTTTATCACGCCATCCCTCTTCTCCCAGAGCTGCTGCTTCTTCCCGGCCAGCTTCCCACACAGCCATCACTTAATACCACATTTGAGCTACATCCCAATTAAAGTCGATTCAGACGGGCAGACAATCTCATCACTAACGCCTCCTCCTTCCCTCCCACCCCTTCTTTACAGCTTTGTAGAGGAGCTCCGCTCGTTAGGCGCTCTGCTTTTTCCCACCTTCAAACCTTCATTTCCAGCCATCCAAACCAAAGCTCTTATCTTGCTCTGATGAAACGGAGGCATTTAATTGCCACGAGGCGCAGAGTTGCTATGCAATCGGCTCAGAGTTGTGCTCATGATTAAACCCTGAAGAGCACAGTTACATCTCTAGGCTCACCTTTCTCCTTATGGATGCTTAGGCCACCTCCCACTCCCGGTCCACTGCAGCATAAAGTCAGCTCTCTGTTATTATGACTCAGTGTGGAAGCCTTAACCCCCGCCCCCTTGGATGTAACACAGAGCTTTGTTTCTTGCTTGTCTAGATGGAGAAGACAGGTTCTCTGTTTTTCACAGCTAATACACAGCTGTAGCACAGAGCCATCAGTAAAGCAGTACTTGCACATTTTACTCAATATTCACCTTTATTTAACACTTGTACTGCCTTTAAGCTCTTGTACATGAGTAACCCTGCTGGCTTACTTCTAATAGACCTCTGTGTAGCGCTGCTGATCAGCCTGATCACGTCTTTATATTTAGCACGAATACTGAGTCAACAGTGTCATTACATACAGGCAGGGAGACCTATTCAGGCACATGTAACAGTAATAGATTACTCCTCCAGGTTTAGATATCAGCCTGGGAACGTTCCTCAGGGGCCGATGACTGGAACTTTGTCT
Source organism: Pundamilia nyererei (assembly GCF_000239375.1). NCBI lineage: Eukaryota > Metazoa > Chordata > Actinopteri > Cichliformes > Cichlidae > Pundamilia > Pundamilia nyererei. The sequence goes on along the minus strand of NW_005187804.1, from coordinate 83,420 downwards.
TAAATACGAAGGCATTAGTACAACGCAGTGTTTTCAAAGCTTGACTGGATGTCTCCTTTCCACTCTGACTCTTCTCCTTTGGTGTGTGCCTGCTTCACACAAAGCCAGAGTGCTCCTGTAAATCGTAGGCGTCAGTCCGATCACCGACGTTCACTGATCGTGCGTCCTCCTCTTAGCAGGAATAGAAGCTGAATTGGTTTACTGATCAAATCCAGTCTCTGAAGTAAACACACAGCGAACCATGTTGTCCTCAGTCCTCTCTGAAAAGTAAATCCCAGTTAGTCAGGAGGCTCTCATTTAACCTCCCAGGACCTGCGTCCACATATGTGGACATCACATTTTAGGTTGTCTAGACCAAAATACTAAATTTTGCTCTACAAGAGCCTGATATCCAGTTAAAAGGACATTATACTGCCATGGTTCTGTTGAAATTTAAAACGAATGTCCTCATATGTGAATCTCATTTTTGTCAAAAACAAAATCAGGTAAAAAATTCTTTATTTTTACATTCATCAGCCCAAATAGCAAAGAGGAATTAAACGTGCATGGCATGAAAGCGTTTGGGTCTTAGGAGGTTAATGTTTGTTTGACGTGGATTTTTGTTCCTTTTCTGTTTTCACACACCAGTCGCTCGGGTTAAATCTTTCATTTTTAGCCTTTCATCAGCGAGGTAGCCAATCTGCTTCTGCCCCCGCACTGTTTTCATCCTTCCACTGCACCCAAATGCACTTTTCATCTGCTCTAAGATGTATTATAAATGTTCCTTTCATGTTAATGAGGGGATAATGAAGTCCCTCAACAGCGTCACTGAAAAGCACCGCAGTCCTTTAATGAAGGCTTTAAGTTGGCATATTTGATTTGTCTAATTTATTCTTCAGAGATTTTCTATTTGAAGATTTAATATTGAAAAGAGTGACTTGAAAGGGAAAAATGCAGGGCTTTTAAAGGAGGAGTTATTTTGAATGGGTAATAGGCATTGATCGGCCCGGCTGAATCGTCTCTCTGGTGAAGTCGTTGGACGATAGACGGCAGAGCTCCTGCAAAGAGCCTCTCAGACTAATTAGGGCAGATTTCCAGAGACAGCCAAGCATGAAAAGAAAGAAACACCTGAGGACGGGCAGGCAAATGTTAGCTGGATGGAGACTTCTTCATTTCCGCCTGTTTACAGTATAAAATATGGACATACACAGGACATTATGGGATGCTTTTGAAAGTAGTTTGAAGTCATTTTTTCCTATTATGTTTGAAATTGTAAATATCACCAGTAGGCCCGTAGGTATGCACTTATTTTCTTGTGCATTGTGTATATTCATACAGTCATGTGGAAGAGAATGGTTCTACAAGAATCTATGACCTCATTTATGGCAGCGGTCCCAAACCCCCGGGCCGTGGACCGGTACCGGGCCGTGAGTCGCTTGGTGTTAATTCAATAGCAGGTAGAGCCATCCTTAGTAGCAAGTCAGTTTGATTTACATAGCATCAAATGACAACAACAGTCACTTCAAAGCACTTTATCTCATAATGTAAAGACCTGACAATAATCCTGAGAAACCCACCTGTGAGCAAACATGAAGGCCACACCTGTTCAGTCTTCTAATAGATGGTAGCTTAACACACGGCTAAATGTTTTAGACGGTGGTCACATTCGCTGATGATCAGTTTGATGAACAGTGAAAGAGAGAGGCTCTCCCACCAGTTCTGTGGAGAACCTTTTCAGTGTCCTGAGTGTACTATCAGGATTGAAACAAACCCATGTTCTGTGAGTTTTACTTTCCTGTTTAGGTTTTAGTAAAAGGTTTATCTTTAAATGACTCAAAACACAAGCAGGTTTAGTTTTGTATAGAGTGACCATATGGCTGCAGCTCACTCATGATTACTCATGCTTCTGTCTTCTCTGCAGCCATGAGGCTTTGCACGGACGAGTGCCGCGTTCTGGGTCACTCTGATCAGTGTTGGATGCCACCCCTGGCCTCCCCAGCCTCCTCTGACTACCGCAGCAATCTCTACATCCCCGGGGAAGAAGCCCGCCAAGCCAGTGACGTGTCTCAAGAAAAGACCCCGCAGCCCTGCACTGATACCGGCTCCGCCCGGAACCAGAGCTTCTCCACCTTTGGCAAGGACCTCGTTGGGGAGGACGGTGAAGATGAAGGGGGAGAAGGTGCCGGCAGCAACGAGGCTGCAGACGAAGACCTGTGTGGGACCACGTCTTTGCTTTCAGAGATGAGCAGCGTGTTTCAGAGGTTAATACCCCAGGGCCTGGACTCATATGTCCAGGTCAGTGAAAACCAGAAGGGGACTAGCCTGAGTGGGATGGGCGTACCGATGACTGGATCTTTAGATCGCAGGAGGGGTCATTTGCCCGGCAAGCCCAGCCCCTCTGTACACCAACAGGGAGTGGCAGCCTGGGCTGCTAACACTCACTTCCAGAACCCAGGTAGCAGCATAGGCCCATCTGGCCACCACCAGGGCGGTAGCTACCACACGCTGAAACCAAGCACCAAGCTCAGCTCACAGAGCAGCAGCCACAAGGGCTCACAGGCGCCCAAAAACAGCCCCCAGAACAAGCCCCACAGCAGCCCTCTGCTTACAGCGCTGGTCAGCCCCACGCTGGTGCAGCCTCCCCCGGTGCCGGTGTCGGCGCCGCTCCCTGGGCCTTCCTCCAAGTGGCTGCCAGCCATGGAGGAGATCCCAGAGAACTACGAGGAGGACGATTTTGACTCGGTGCTCGGTCACCTTCAGGGCAAACGTAGCGATAGCCGGCATGAATTGGTGGACGCCAGTGATTTGGTGGCTGAGATCAACAAACTGTTACAGGATGTTCGGCAGAGCTAGACTTCCTGTTTATTCCCCGCCCCCTCAGTGCAGAATGAAGGTGAGGGTGTGTTGGTGGCAAAAAAGACCGAAAAGGAAATAACAAAGAAAAAAACAAGACCTGCAAGTGTCGTTAAAGTTGTGTTTCAGTTTTAATAATTGTGTTTTGTGAATGCTAAATATCCAAAAAAAAGGTACACAATGTGACTGTATTTATCTTTGTATTTTGAAAATACATTTGTATACTTATATTTATAAAAAATGTATATAATTGTAATCAGAAGTCTATTTTTATATTTTAAATGCATGTTGAGTACACGTTGAATCAAGACTTTGACATGCGATTGACATTCGACATATTTAAATGGCTCTTTTGTATTGTGATTATTTTTTATTTGTCACTATAATATGTATTCATTAATATAATACTGAGTTAATAGACACTTGTGTTTGTGGATTATTGGTGCAGGGGATTGAAAAATAAATAAAATAATGCACAAACCCGACCGAGGTGTCTGGGTCACATTTTCTGTTGCACAGCAGGAATTTTTAGAGCTCCGCTTTCTTCCCAGGAAGATGAGGATAAGCGGAAATGGAACGGCTGCAGTCGACTGGATCAACCAAACATGCTGATAGAAAACAATGAAATCCACTTTACTGTCATTCCTTTCAATATGAGACGTATTTCAGACTAGATTTGATTTGCTGTAAACGTCCTTCTGTCAGGATTATTTATCAGTGCAGATGACGACCCGGGTGATCTGCAAACAACCCTTGTACACAACATATTCATTTTCCTTTACATGACAACACAACCTCTAATATATAGAGTACTGTTCAATAATTTAATCTTACCTGTGTTATATTTGAAACAGACTTCTGTGGGGTCCATGTGGATGCTGAGGTCACGTGAGTTGTGTCAAACATTTAGCTGTATTACCACCATCTGCTTGGTTCAAGACTTTGTACACACCACACGTTAGCTACAGCTATAATTCACCCTCCAAATTCTATTTGCAATCCTTTCTTCTTTCATTCTTTAACCAAACAATGCTGACCCATCAATCGAATGGCAGTACAAATCAGCATGCTTAATTGTTTAAATGAATACATTTTTTCTTATCTATGTACAGTCACGTCAAGGTGCTTTATACTGTAAACATCCTACAACCTTAGAGTGACACTTCAGCAATCAAACAACAAGTAGTTGGCAACAGAAGGAAGGAAAAACTCCCTGAGCAGAACCAGACTCTGGGAGGGGTGAACATCTCACCCTGGTTGGGGGTGAGGAGAGGAAGAGAGGACAGACATGCTGTGGAAGAGAGGCAGAGATTATTAATAACCGACGATTAAATTCAGAGAGGTCTGTTAACACATAGTGAGCAAAGAAGAAACATTTGTATGCTGACTTCTAATGATGCTGCCTAAGGGAAGCATGTATAATGTAAACAGAA
>NW_005187804.1:59948-74060 GCF_000239375.1 Pundamilia nyererei | reverse complement strand
TTGCATTGGAGTCACACTGGGTTAAATATGTACACTTGGGTTTTAAGGGGTATTTATTATTTTCTTCTTTTTTTTGGGTTGTATGGAAGCCCCAAACGCAATTTCATTGTTCTTGACAATGACAATAAATAAATACTACTACTACTGAAATACTACTACTACATCTGTCCATGCTTTCGTAGTTATAACACGGAGTCCTCTCTGATTGGTTCCCTTCTTTTAACCCTCTCAGGCTCAAATTAAACTTTTTGTTGCTAATGCACAACCAAGTCCTGCAGTGGTAGCCTACTTCTGAGTAAAAAAAACCTCATAAAATATGTATGTGGGGTAATCAGGTTGTTAGTCTTTCACTTGTCTGATAAGCCAGCTAGTTGTGCTCTGTATGCTAAGTTGATTATTTTGAGTTTGTTTCATGTGTCAAGTTCATAACTTCAGTTTATAGGCAGCAGATTTGTTGGCAGACTTCAGAACTAACTCATTTTTACTCTTCCTCGTTCAGCTTTTGTGTAACCTTGACTTGTCTGAGTAAAACCAAGCAGACCTCTACTTTTCTTTTAATTCTTGCCCTTATCTCTGAACTATAGCACTCCACTCCTTACCCAAGTTTTTGTGTTTCAAACATTTTCTTAAAAAATGTTATGTTAATAAAGCTAACAGCCGGTCTTCATGAGGACACAGCATCAGAAACGCTGGTATGTATGTATGTATCTCACCTCTGCAGTGGAGCGTCGTCAAATACCAGCAGAACAAATGCACACGCAGCAGTGCATTATCATTTTATTAGTATGGATTATGGAGTATTTCAGGTACTAGTTAGCAATTATTTTTTGCTCACATGGCATCAACATCAGCTGATAATCAGTGAAAGAATGAGCTTCAGTCTTAGTGATTAGAAAAATCATACACAACATGTCAGCACAGTGACAAAGCACACATTCTAAAGGCTCTGAACACAGAGAATACACTGAAAATGGATTTCATGAAGGGTAAAGCCACCTGCTCTCCTCAGTTACTGATCCTAGCATCAGGAAACTTCGCTTTTTATTATTCATATTAGAAGCATTTCTGCTAATAAAATGTCTGGAAGCATTTAGGATTAATTTAGTCTGAGCTCAGAGAAACAGAGAAGCCCGTCTGTCATCAGTCTCAGAGCCACTCGAGTTCACAACAAAAAGAGACCGAGCTTAGATGTGGTGGCAGGTAGAAATGTGCTGGAGACGCACGTGGAACTAGGTGCTGCTAAAACCCCCAAATGGTTGAATTTTCATGGGGGGGGGGGTAGATTACAGACACCTCCCTCCCCTCTGCCTTGACAACTAGACAATGGGTGACACCTAGAGGTTCACCGTGTGCACTGTAGGCTCCAGCTCTTACCACATTACTGCAGCTAACCACAGCAGTAATGAGCCCTGATATGGAAGGCAACCACACAGAGCCCCCTGGAGGAGAAATGGCCACACTGCAGCTTTTACAGCATGTATCTGTAAGGAAAACCAGGTTGCAGCCCAACACAGCATCAGAACATAAAAAAGGAAAACATTATATATGATTAGTAAGGAGGCCATAAATCAGCAAACGTGGATTCAAACTACAAAGAGCCTCAAGTTATGTTTCATTGTGTTTGCTGACAAATGACTGCAAAAAGGGTCCAATAAGAAGATCGTGTATTTAAAGCCAGCAGTCAGCCGAAGCCTTCCTGTACACCGTGTGCATGTTCTCCCTCTGAGTCCTCTCTGAGTACTGCAGCTACCTGTGTGAATGCATATCTGCCTCTCTGTGTTAGCCTTGCAACAGCACGACAGCCCGTTGTTGTACCCTGCTGTGCCCTGCCTCTCACCCTATGACTGCTGGATAGGCTCCAAGAAAGACAATAACAACACCATGAGTCATGGATTGACCTCCCTGGAGCCCAGACCTCAGCATTATTGAAGCAGCGTGGAATCACCCGGACAGAGAAGAAAACAAAAAGCAGAAACATCTAACAAAGAGCTTTAAATGTCCTTTTAGAAGCCGGTAAAAGAATTGAGACAAGATTGGAGTCAGGAGTTCAGACTGTGCCGGACAACAAAGCTGCTCACACCAAATATTCACTTTCAAACTCTTTATAATATATAAGGAAACTGAATAAGAATGATACTAGCTGTGTTTCTGTGCATGTTTACATATTTCAGTAAATCATGGACCGATTTGTTATAGCAGCATATAAAAGATATGGGTAGGCTCAAAACCTTTACATAGTATTATATATATATATTATCACACGAGCAGTGGCTCCTGACCTTTTTTTCATCAGATGAAGAACTACCCAGCCCAGGGTCGTCTCCCTCTACCCACGCTCACAGGAGTGCAAAGATGTCTGGCACATTAAAAGCAGCTCTTAAGTGAGAGCTGATTCTAACAATCACCATGAGCTTCTCTTCTTTGAGGACAGTGAATGTGGTTTTCTCTAGGGGCTCCTCTTTCCTCTCCACACTCAAACAGACACAGGCATGTTGGTAATTCTACATTCTGCACAGTTGTGGCTGTAGAGTATGTGATCTACTAATCACAAGGTGGGTATTCATGGGCAATATGCTAACTCCAAGTTGCTCTTCGATGCATCTATCAGAGTATGAATGTACGTATATGAATGTTACCTACAAAGCACAGGAAAACCTTAGAAATGCTTGTATGAATGGATGTGAATGGGTGAATGATGCAAGTTGTGTAAAGCCCTTTGAGCACTCAGTAGAAAAGCGCTTTATAAGAACCAGTCCATTTACCATTTTAGTTCTCAGTCACAGGGAAAGTGATCTTACATACTACTCCTCATAATAATACTACCCATTTTTTTATCTGTTATCATCTAACAGTCCATTTCTACAAGCATTTCTAAGGTTTTCCTGTGCTTTGTAGGTAACAAGCAGACACTCAAGTGTGATACAAAGACAGAGGGGAAAGGACTCTGAAAATACAATCACAGAAAAAGTCCATACACAGAAACAACAAGAGAGCAAAACAGAAACTCAGACTTATTAACTAACAGTTCAGGACTGAAAACGGCAACAGTTACTGTTACAGTGACAAACTAACTACAAACACTGCCATCCATCAATCCATCCAGTCCATCTACGCTGTAGAGCGCTTTGAGTACTCTGGGAGAGTAGAAAAGTAGTCCATTTACCACTGCAACGGACATATCTGACAAATAAGAGACAATCAGCAGTTGCTCAGTCTGTTGCTCAGCACTAATCTGAGATGCGGTTTATTTGCGGTTCCCCTCACATGTGCACGAGTTACAGAACCATAAGCAGCCTGTGAGGCTAAGAGTGAAAACTTATGATAATAGCTCTGTGCTGAACTACTACAAAGGCGTACAGTTAGGTGGTTAGGTCTGAAGACAATGACAGTTTTTTGTTGAGTTTTGTATCCGTGCCCCACACCAGTGGATTCTACATAACAGAATCTAATTGTGATTAAAGAGCAGACTTTGAGCTTTAATCTAAGGGATTAAACAAAGTTAGTGCACAAAGTGTTTAGAAACTACAGCCATTTTTATGTAAACCCATTTTAGGAAGTGTTTCTAATACTTGGAAGTGCTTTGGTGTCACTGACTGCCTCAAACAAACTCTAAATGCTGTGTTTCTAATTAAATCACGAGGTCATTAAACTGCTTGTTCCCTGAAAATAGGAACTGTGTGTAAAAATGATTGTAAATCCTAAAATGTTGATGCTTTACCTGAAGGTAAAGGTAAAAGTCTGCACTCCAATCTCACACTGATTGTTTGGTTTAAACCCAGTGGAAAGATTTGTCAGTATCCAAAAATGTACCCATTGATTGAGTGGAAGAAAAAGGGAGGTTATAGAAAAGCCTGCAGCAGCCAGCACGAGTCGTGCACGGCGCAAGGACGAGCACCACAGAGGAGGACGCCAGCTCTGCTGTCTGCAATGTTAGCAGTGGATAAAGACACAGTGCGGTTGTTTGTCGATGAAAAAGCAGGTACTTAGTGTGTGATGTAGGCCTTTTAAGCAAACGTGTTGACCAGACCCGAAACACCACAGAATGACTGCCAGTGAGAATGAACTTCAGCCTTGTTGTTGAGTGATGTTCGGTTTACTCTCCATACCGATCCATTTTTCAACTTTAACTTTCCCACACACAACAGGTTTGTCTCTTACTTTGGTCTTCGGTTGCAGGTCTGTTCTCACTCCCACATTTGTGATAACTGCAAGTAATCACATACTTGTTTTACATATTTTCAGTAACTGCCAACTGCTTGACTGCATGTGTGTGAAAATGTATCTGTACTGTCTTCTCACTTACATGAGTCAACACATTATGGCCACTCATAAGTGATAATGTTCTAACAATGCTCACTTCATAGTCTGGGATACATCGGATGGAAAGTAAACAGCTCTTTTTTCTTGTTAAGTTTTAGTGTTATCAGCCACTTTGATAAGGTCACATGGTCGGGGCTGGTGGGAGTGGCCAGGGAAAGAAAGGTGTGCAGGGATGCTCGTGACACTGGTCCATGGAGGGCATCCATGGTGCTGTGGGCTTAGGCTGCATTTAGCCATGGTGCTAAACAGTTCTTTGTGTCTTACAAACACGTCTGTTTATGTATTGATAGTATTAAAGGAACAGAACGGCCACTTATCTAGGTTACTGCAATGAGTATGTTGTTGAAGAGGCTTTGGAAGAAAAACACTGTTGATATAACTCCTACATTACAATAATGTTATTGTGGATCGCTGCTCTGCTTCCCTTTTCTTTCCACCGCTCACAAGGCTGCCTTTTGTTGTCAAGACAATATGCTCCTGTTTGTATCACAGCAACACCACAACATGTTTTTCACTTGGATTACGGCTGCGACAATAGCTGCTTTATCTGTGGGCTTGTCTTTTCTGTGTGTGCAGGAAATGTAGCAGCACTGTAATGTGAAGGAGCACTTATACACACACACACACACACACACACAGGGTTAGATAATGGACCATCAGCTAAATAATAACAGCAGAGTGGTATCTGTGTGTGTCTTTATCTCTTTGTGTCTCCACTTTGAACACTTTTGATTTCTCGATTTTTTGTGAAACACATTTTGTGTAATGATGTGTGTGTGTGTGACTGTGGGTAGTATCTGCCCAGTAAATATCTGCCTGATACATCCAAACAGTGTTGAAAGTGTGTGTGTGTTTTAGGACTCGATAAGCTAGTGTAATCTCTGTGTATGCAGCATGAGCACCTTGTTGGGTTGCTGCCTGTGAACGGTGGGTGGGGGGCAGGCTCATCTGCTCAAACTGAGCGTGTTTATTGCATACATTTGCAGTAAGCTATTAAAATGTAAGCTTTACAGACATGCATGTTTGGGCATAAAGGGACATTTCACTGATACTATACATGAGACAACTGAAAGACACAGTATATGTAGTTCCACTGGTCCTGTGGGAGTGTGACACAGTTACAGAACAGCCATGCCTCTGGCACACAGACGTATGGCGACCAGCAGCTTTCCTGAGCTCTGTCTGCATCAGTGTCAGAAACAGTGATGAGACTAAAACAACACGACCAGCTGCAAAAGCTTTTCCACATCACTGGCCACAGGGATGTGTTGCATGGTTGAGAAGTTCAATCAATGTGCATTCTACAGTTTGTCAAACATAAAATCACTTTTTAAATTTACTCACACTCGACTTCACAAATCTTCATTAGTTCCATTTAGCACTCACAGCAGGCTCAGCCTGCCCGTCTGCTACTTACTATTAAAACTGGAGAGGCGACGACATTATCAGTGCACACCGAGTCTTCAGGTCACTTCAGTTTAATTTCTCATATGGATCAATCCCAGCCACAGTCCAGGCTGCACACCATCACAGGGTGACTGGGAACAATCCTCTGTGATCCACAGTGGAGACAGAAGCATCCTTTTTGTTTCCTCGCCACTGTGGGATTTTCAGCTTACCGACCAACATCTTCAGTCTCACTCACTCATGATTAAATTGGTCCTCTATACTGTATTTTCATATAAGAGCGAATGAATAAGAAATGTGCACATTATTGCCACTGGTTAGTTTGGCACTACTCCAAGGTTTAGTGCGGTGTGGTAAAATGCAGATCACATGCAGACACACTTTCTGTACAGATGTTGAATCTATTGTTGACAGTTGCATCTTTTTCCCTGTGTGTCTCATCGTCTTCATCATCCTCCACGTCTTCCTCACATCCATCTCTGCCTCAGCCTCTCTCCATCTCTCACGCATTTCCTGATAGATGTGAATTTGTGTCACATCAGTTAACACTGTAACGTACTGAATGTGGCAAATTAGTGTGAAGATGGAATGGCAAAAATCCACTGGTGGGAGTGGAAGCTTCTGCAGCTGATCTGCTCATAAGGTGCTAATTTATCAGATATATGGACAAGATACAGCCAGTTCATTTCGATAATGACCTGCATTCTACCTACAGCAGCACAAATCAGCAAAACAAAAGGTCAGGGACATGTGTCAGAGGTGCTCTCTGAGAAGGGAAACCTTCTAAAATAGGAAGAGCAGGAGTCAAGGCAGGAGAAAATATACCAATTAAGTCTCTAAAATATAATTAATTTAAAATACCCTGGACAGGGACAACATGGATTTAAATATATAAAACAGCCCAAGTAAAAGTTGCAGTGGCCTCAGCCGATGATCTAAAACTACTAAAAGTCCAATAAAAAGTCCACGTGGGCAGCGCCCTCAGACATCCTCACTGTCACTTCACTCCAGCGTCTACTGAAGAAAAAGGAGGACAGTCACCCTTAGAATAAAATAGAATTCAACTTTATTGTCCTTGCACATGCACAGGTACAAGGCAACGAAATGCAGTTTGCATCCATCCAGAGTTGCTTTAGCCATGATATAGATATATTACAATATATATTAGCAATAATATAGATATGTGAGTATATTACAGAAATGGGTCTATTTTGGTATGTTACAATGTACACGGTATGAAGTATGTTATGAATATGCTATAACTATAAGTATGTACAGGCTGTAGTGAGTATAAGCTATGAACAGGATATAATATGAAATAAATAACTTTACAGAATCTGAGATATACAGCTATACAGAAATGGGAACTATGCAAGTTGTAAACAGTTGTAGGGTTAAAAATTATCGAATGTACAGAATGATTATTTACACAGAGCTATACAGTAGTGCAGTTAAGATAAGTGAGATATAATTCCTACAGAGGTATATAAAGTGCTGGTGGTTGTGAGTGGTGGTTCAGTCCATGTTATTATTGTGTGTTTGAGGGTACAGTTGTCCATTGTGGGTGTGTGTATGTTCAGTCCATGTGTTAACGTAGGTCAGATGTCAGGAGGCAGAGTTCAGGAGTCTGAAAGCTGTGGGGAAGCTGTTCCGGTACCTGGTGGTCTTAGTCCGGAGGCTCCTGTAGCGCCTCCCAGAGGGCAGGAGGGTGAAGAGTCCATGTGATGGGTGACTGGGGTCTTTGATGATTTCCCCAGCCCTTTTCAGACACCGCTTCCTGTAGATGTCCTTTATGGCAGGAAGTGGTGCTCCGGCGATGCGCTGGGCAGTTTTAACGACCCTCTGCAATGCCTTTCGGTCCGAGGCAGAGCAGGTCCCGTACCAGACTGTTATACAGTTGGTCAGGATGCTCTCGATGGTGCAGCGATAGAAGTTCATCCTTCTTTAATTATCCAGAGTGTCTTCAGTAATTAACAGGGTCCAGACTTACCTGCATACGCAGAGCTCTGAACTCCACCCGCCACAGTCCTGAGCTCGACGCACATGGCTGGTGTCTCATTTCCTCCCTTCACAGGACGTCCTTCTGTCACCGCTTTGCTCTCCACCGAGGGTGTTCTTCCTCCCCTCGTGTCTAACCACGCCGCCGTAACCTCCTCCATGGTCCCGCTTTTCCTCTCGTCCACCTCGCCACCTCTCGTGACCTCTGTGGGAATTATATCATTTTTATATCATGTTTTTTTCTTTTATATCCTTTTATTAAGCTTTGAGCAGTGGCAGTTGATGAAAACATTTATTCAATATATTACGCATATAGTTTCAATCATGTTATTACACACATTGCATCTGTGCTCATGATAGAGTTAAGCACTCAGTCCTGTGAAGGTTAAAAGCTTCGTTCAGCGTTATGGTCTGAACTGATATATTGAATAAATGACTTGGAGTGCTGTGAATGAATGCATAACATGCTTACATACACATAGACATTAAGTATAATTTCTAGGGTAAAGGTGAAACACATCTTGCTTTGTCTCTGCTTAGCAACTAATGATGCAGGCCATGAATAAGTTTACAGGAAGCATCTGGAGGAGCCAGACAACCATCGTTTGTCTCACACCCCAATCACGAATCGGGACACCTCCTGTCACCACTGACACAACTTTGGGCTTTGGCATCTTCCACATCTGCTCCAGTTGTTCCTTCAGTCTCTGGCACTTCTCTGTTTTCCTGTGTTCCTTGATGTTGCTGACTACTGATCCATGCCAGCCACTAGGTGTCGATACCAATTTCCCTGCATATATAAACGTATTTCACAAAATATACCAGTGCACGTTCCTGGCACCGTGCTGCCAGTCTTCTTCTCCATATCGATCATTTGCAAACACAGCAGTAAACATTCCTTGCACCAGGATGCCAGTTTCACAGCTTTGTTCTCTCTGCAAAATGCAGGAGCAAACCCTTCCGGCACCGGGATGCCAGTTTCTCTGCCATCTATCCAGCCTTTGCAAAGCACCAACGAACCCTCGTGGCACTCAGATGCCAGGTTCTGTCCTCTATCGCTCCTTTTAAGACATCTGAACTTATCGCGGATCTGAAGGTGGAGCTGCTCTGCAATTTCATTATTCATTAAATTAATGACAATAAAAGGCTTCAAATTCTAACCTCCATAAACACTCTCATAGAAAACATCACGTCTGCTCTCTCTCAGCATGAAGCCATGGTGAGTGTCATCGTAGCCCAGCTTCAGCAGCTCTTTCTCATACCTCCATGGTGTGGATCATCAACTATCCCTCGTACTTAGGACAGCTGTCCTTGTGCTACACCGTCCATCATACCATCCATCCATTCTTCTCCCTCTCATATTCTTCATTCAGCAGCACCTTAAAGTGCTCCTTTCATCTTCTTAAGACTCTATCTTCACTCATGAGCACAATTCCATCTCTAAAATGAGTGATGCACATTACTGTAGCTAGTTTTTAGAAGCTATAGACCCATGAGGTGGACTTGGTTAGTTATAGGACTCCACAGAGTCCTTGTGACCGTATATCTTCTGGTCTAAACACCTTTTTTCCATTTTTGAGTGTGTGCTCTGTATTCCTTTTAAATCTTTTTTCATACCTTGTAGTATTTCTGGTCTCATAGAAAATAAATCTCTGTATAGATACATATAGTTTGTGAGCAACAGTTCCTCTTGGGGGATGCAGAGCCACTTCTTCCATTCTGATGCTTTTCACCTGCTGTGTGGGGTTACAGAAGCTTGGTCACAATTGGTCAGAGATCACAAGAACAACCCTGCATGTTCAGAAATGGCAGGCTGGATCCCAGACCTGTCTCACTAATGCTGTGACCCAGTGACTCATGCACTGCCACCAACTGTCAGCTTCTGCATAAACGTGACGATGCACTGGCTTGGACATTCTGGGAATGAGAGCAGACCAATCTGGATCCATGTTGTGGTGGACGCAGCAGAAATCTGGAAGCTATCGCCTCTCCATGAAGAGAGGACGGCTGAATAGGACTGATCCCTGCGTCTTTAACAGCAATACTGTGTGCTGTGCATCTCTTGCACGAGCAGCATGACTGATCTGTTTCACACACTGTGTGTGTGTGTGTGTGTGTGTGTGTGTGTGTGTGTGTGTGTGTGTGTGTACGTCAACACCTCCCACCTGAGTTACAGTGTCATGCTGTTTGCCAAGAAACATTCCTTTAAGCTACAGTAACACAAACTCTAGCTCGGCACCTTTGGACCTACAATGCAGTGTGTGTGTGTGTCTGTGTAGCATGTGTGTCCGTCTAGCATGTGCGTGCCTGTGCAGGATCTGTGTGTCTGTGTATGTAGCGTGTGTGTCCGTGTCTGTGTGTGTCTTTGCAGCATGTGTGTGCGTGTGTGTATGCAGCGCTGCATCAGCAGCACCTGAGCGCTGTGTCTGCTGTGGAGCCGTTCCTGTAACAGAGCTGCTCGGATGTTTGTCACGGAGCGGGTGGAAGCCTGACCCCTGCTGCACAGCTGTGAGTGAGGGCGAGTCGAGTGTGTGCACCCAAAAAGATGTTTGTGTGGAAAATGGTGAGCAAGTGCAATTAAAATGCAAAATAGTCAAGAGAGGAAGATAGTGCTGTATTTATAAGTGTCTAGGTGTGTGTGTGTGTGTGTGTACATGTGTTTGCAAAAGCTCACACATTTCCCACCAGTAGGTGGAGCTCTTCCTTCTCCTTTGGAGCCTTCCCTCCTGTGCTTGTGGCTGCCAGCTCTCTGACTAAAGCAGAAAATGGATCAGCTGCAGAATAACAAAAGGATGGATATGATCCCTCGATATCCCCTCTTTCTCCAACTTCAGCCTCCTTTCCAACTGGCACCAGCATGTGTGTCATATCTGGCAAGTATTTCTGCTCCGATTTAGCCGGATTACACTTACACCTGGTGTTAAAATGCATCTCCAGTATACACACTTAAATTGGATTTCTCTCTCCACCAAATGTCTCTACACACTGCTGTACACATCTGTTGTCATTTTCCTTTTTCACATCGACGGCGCTGCAGAAAGAGGAGCTCAGACCGAGAGCTGCAGTTACACGCTCTCTCTGCTCCCTTTCACTGACAGGAGCAACGTTCTGGCACTCAAACGCTGTGTAACAGTTGCATCAGCAACAAAAACGATGTGTTACTGTAAATGCTTACACAGTCCTGTTCTGAGCCAAACACCACAGGAATTATGGAGATGTTCCAGAGCAGACACTTTGACCTGTGCAGGAGAAGCACAAGTCTCGTCGACAATAGAGCCAATCAGGTTGTGTGCCTTCTCTCTCTCTCTCTCTCACCTGCAGGTCGACCACTGGGTGGCACTCTCTTGGCGATGATCTGCCAGTTTCCATCCTGAAGCTGGGTTTTCCGAAGCAACAGTAAGGTAGGCTGCATGTTGTGTTCAGCGCACACCCTGCTAGTATGGAGTCTGTATCACAGCTGAAAGTGTCTGCTGTTCCTGACAGAGGGCCTTCAGTTTGTGGCAGGCTGATTCTGGCTGCATGTTCCTCAGGTGTCCATCTGTAGGTCTCTGCCCTCACGGTTACACTACAGTGGGATGTGCTCAGTGTGGCTGCAGTACAATCTGTGAGGCCGCTACACTTCAGGTGTCTCCTCCTTGGGGAAGAACCGGTAGTGTGTCTTATTGTTTAGTTTGCATGTTGTTATTTCACCATTCTTCCAGGTTTTTTTCATTTACCAGTTTCATTTTCAGCTGTTTCTTTAGGTGTTTTTTTTTTTTTGCTTGATTGCAACAATGCTCTTGGCAAATAGCGATGTGACCCCTCCCGTGGGGAGTCCCAACCAGCATTTTGGGTGTATTTGGCTTTACTGTGCAGTGTGTCTGGTGCTTATACAGCTGTGTACAGTGTGAACACTTTGACTGCTGGGCATTCCCACATATTAAACCCCATTTGCAATAGAAGGTGGCCATAAGGGTTTTTTAACCCTTGCTTCATCGTGTGAGTCAGGATGTGAAAAATCCTGTTACCATCACTGGGAACTCTGTGAGACATTGCCCCACTCCACCAAGATGTGGCCTCTGAGGTCACCTGAGTCTGTGTGCGAGTGGATTTGAGGTGCCCGGTAGGGGAAAGGGACCCAGCTGGGATAACCTCATGTTTAAGGACTTTCTGTACATGTTTTTCATGTTTTCTGCGGTTTTGCAGGGTCCAGAGTCAGTGTGTAGGTACCGGTCTGTGTGTGTGTGTGTTGGCATTTTGGTAAACTTAAGATAAGAATAAGATACAGTTTGGCATGACAGCCCACAAAAATATAAGTTAAATTGGGGAATGAAGACGATAGGCTCACAGCACATACAAGCTAAAAAATTTCAGCATAAATAAACAATTGAGAAAGTGAATTTGTTAACTCATAGCATAGTGGTTAAATCATTTGTCTCACATGATTAAGAGAATGAGACAGAAATCTCTGTGAGGGTTATGTCATGAAATCTGCCTGATCAAATGTGTGGATCATTTTGTAAAGACGTGTGCAATGGAAAGAAGATTGTATTCAACATGTTGTTGAAGAATGAGGCCTGAAACAGAACTAGCTTATAAGCTAAGAGCTAGCTTGTTCCAGGTGTTACAATTGTAACAATAAAAAAGGTTTGCAAATAAAAGTGACAATTAATAAAGTTATAGTTCTAAATAATCACTTTGTAACAGTGCACCTGTTTGCACACAAGTGCACTTTATCACTTGTTGTTAGGTCGACCTTGTCTTCATGTTGGGATCACTTGTAACTAATAAAAATGTGCATGCAAACATTGCTCCGACACTTTTCTAAACTGGCTTAGTTTCAGCTCCATCACTGAAGACACTTACAAACTGCAAAAATGGTGCCACACTGCTTTTCATCACCACTCTGTTTTATCTCTCTTTTACTTTTCGTCATCAAGCATCAAAAAGAAACAAAGCCCAAAGCTAAACAGGCAAAACAGTGAAACAGAAAACAGAGATGCAAAAACATGGATTTACCAGCAGCTGAGGTGAACTGGCTTTTAGATTAGCCTTATCATAAAAACTTGGCCTGCTTGAGCTAACCTTGTGCTCCATTTTTCTCCACATGGTTATACAGTTTTGTTCATTTGTATGTTTTGTAGCCATATGACCATCATATCACTTTGGCAATGACAGGTCTGGATCATTGTCTCTCTTTTAGTTTTCCAGCAGTGGTAACAGTGAGACATCACCAATATTAGCTCGATCTAGCAACTTATCTAGCTACTTTTGGCTAATCGCTTGTCACGAGGGTGCGCCACATCAGGTAGCTCTGCATTTTTGTTTTGGCAGATCTTTATGCTGGATGCCCTTCTTGTTGCAACCCCAAAGGAGATTTATGTCTCCAACTGGAATTTAACCAGCAAACTTTCACTGCCAAGCAAAAATGTAAACTAAATTCAATATGAGCTGTTATTACTTTCACCCAGCATCCATTAAAAAACACAAAAACACTACCAGGGTGGTGTAGAGTCACAGTGGCTTGTCTTTGCCCCTAAGCAGAGGTGGCAGAAATACAGAAGTATAGATACTCGTGTTAAAATATACTCCAACTTATTTACTTGAACTAAAAGTGAAAAAGACTCTGGAATGTACTCTCACTGGCAGGGCTAGGGGCCAGGACTCTCCTCTTCGGGTTCTTGGGGGATGTTGCTAACTCCGGGTCCGATAACAGGCACCACAACCGCAGTAGATGTGCTCGGTGTGAGGTCTCGCAGCAAGGTATCAAATACGGTGCATTTCTCAACTTTAAAAAAAAAGCTATACGTCACCAGGTGTTTCATCAGATTTGAGGTGTTACCTCATTTTAAAAAGTATCACCTTAAAGCACTTGTTGTAGGCTGCTGAGTTTGCATCTTTTGCTGTGAAGTACAGCCAGACTTTTGACCGCTTCGCCTTGGGCATTTTTAATCTGTAGCTCTGCTCTAAAAGAACGTACGTACCTGGGCCCGCCTACTATCCTTGGAAAGGTAAAATGATTGGCTAGAATCCAAAGTGTGTGACTTCTCAGGAAAAAAGCACCAAAATAAAGCACCGAAATGTGGGCTGCTTTTCGGTCTGGTTACTACCGGTCTGGTTATGTCAGAACAATGCCACCCTAGCGACTGGCTGGGGTGAGAGAAGGAAGACAGGATAAAGACATGCTGTGGAAGAGAGACAGAGATTAATAACAGATATGATTCAATGCAGAGAGGTCTGTTAACACATAGTGAGTGAGAAAGGTGACTGGAAAGGAAAATCTCAATAAATCATGGGAATCCCCGGCAGCCTACGTCTATTGCAGCATAACTAAGGGAGGATTCAGGGTCACCTGGTCCAGCCCTAACTTTATGCTTTAGCAAAAAGGAAAGTTTTAAGCCTAATCTT
>NW_005187804.1:50385-58369 GCF_000239375.1 Pundamilia nyererei | reverse complement strand
AGCCACAGGGGTGGATAGGGGGGTGGGGGGTAATCCGAAGGAACACAGCAGTCGTCCTATACAGCGCTACCATTTCAGCGCGGCACGCAGACCCGCCGTCTTCCCCCGCAGGAAACAAGCATCGAAGGCGTTTGGAAAGGGAGGGGGATGAGTGCGTGCTTTTCAGTGTAAGTGTATGTGTGTGTGTGTCCAGAGTTCAGCTGAGACAGTGTCCTTCGCCCTATCAGGCTAAGTAAACAGTCTGCCAGCCAACCCAGGTGGAGTATGGAGTATGTTTGATTTGATTTTTGTCTCTTTGGGGTATGATAACATTTGGGAAATACCTGTTCCTGTATGTCTGAACTTCTGCTGCCATCCACATCTTTCACAGGTATTTCAGCAGGATGATATTACACCTATAACAACTGCTTGTCTTCACAGAAGAAGAGTCCAGAAGAGCCAGGTGGTGGGGCTTTTCAAAATGGTTTTTACATTCTGTTGTGAATCAAATGTGGACATTTGGAAATCCCAGCATATTGATTTAATTTACATTTTACATGACATGGCAGCTTTTTTGGAATTGGAGAAGCAAACACAGACAGTGATGTTTACATGCCCACACAGAATTAGCACCACGTGTTTGTCCAGCAGCACCAGGTTTTTCTCTGCATTGTCATGTTTTACTTTATAACCAACAACCACACCTGATGGTGTGATGTGGAAGCCTTTCTATGAAGTAGAATTTACCCAATTCAGGGATATAAACATCAAAATCACTAATGGGTAATGATCTAAGCTGTGTTTCTTCTCTGTTCCCCTCCTCAGTCCCTCCTTCTTCTTGTAAATCCACTATCTTCTCAGCCGTGTGTGATTAACTCCACTGGAGCTGATTGCTTCTAATTACTCAAGGACGATGCTGATTAAACTTGACATAGGATCAAAGACATGCACTGAGAACCTGCACACAGTTTCTGTTTCCTTATACTTACCAAGTCCCAAAATCATCAAGTCATATAATAAATGACTGTTATCTTTTCAAAATCACAAGGACCCGGGGGGTGGGGTTGTGAAGAGGAGTCAGAACATACACTCACATACAAAAACATAAAGTACCTTACTGCACCTTTACCCTCTAAGGAACAGGTGTCGAACTCCAAGCCCCGAGGGCTGGTGTCCTGCAGGTTTTAGATGTGTCCCTGATCCATCACAGCTGATTCAAATGGATAAATTACCTTTGCAACGTGTCTTGCAGTTCTCCAGAGGCCTGGGAATGAACTAATCATCTGATTCAGGTGTGTTGACCCAGGGTGTTATCTAAAACCTGCAGGACAGCAGCCCTCGAGGCCTGGAGTTGCCCACCCCTGCTAAGGCTCTGCAGTTCAACCCTAAGAGGGACTAATTAATAGTAGCCTTGTAGTCTGGACCCTGCACACACACCAGTCTGAACCAGCTTTGAACCTTCACGTAATCAACCCTATATAAAAGGTGTAAAGAGCTCCTTCTCCTTCTTCTTGTGCAGAATAGGTATAAAAAGTGCCCTGGTGTTTAAAGCATACTGAAACTTGTCACATTGTTTATATCAAAGAAACAGTGTGCTTGGAGTAGTCTGTTTCTCACGTGGAGGAAAAATGAATGAATGTGAGACAAACTGTACCACGACCACAAAGAATGCCCCATGGTGGCTAACACAACACTGGCTCTCTGCAGGCATCTGTGGACACCATGCTAACATGCAGCTAGTAGCATGGAGGCAAGAAAGGCTGTAAGTGTGAGCGCCCAGCAGAAGTCACTATGTGTGCTTTCTGCTTCAGCATAACAGCACTGGGTTGGGGTGGCGTGTGTCCTCATGATGATGAAGACTTGTGTCAGTTTATGCGACTGTACCCAGGAGTTTGTGTGTTCTGTGACTGTGTGTGACAAGCTGTGTAACAGAATAAGCCAAAAGTAAACTAATGACTTTCTCTGGGGATGATTCAAAGAACGCAGCTTTTTCAGACAATAACCAGTAACATGCAACACTTTTTACATGACAATGCCAACACTGCAGCGGAAACAGTAAAACCTTAAAGAGCAGGAGAGACAGATATCAGTGCTGATATGAACATTTCTCACAGTTACTTATTAGCACCAGGTGTGACGTCTCAGCTTATGTTTGCTTTGTTGTAGGTCTGCCTGCTCTTCGTCCTCCTCTGTCATCACTGACTTCCTCTGTAACTCGAGGCAATCACAACAAATAACCTGAGCTGTTTGTCTCTTAGCGGTCAGAGAAACATGACACAGACCTTTAGAAAGGAAAATGAATGAGCGTGGATCAGACCTCAGATGTTTTATGGGACTGTGTGACAAAGAGTACAAAAACCAAACATGATCAGAAAGTTCTGATTTTAGTTCTTTTTTAAAGACTTTTTAAAGTCGTGTGTTTTATAAGATACCAAGAAGCACAAGATGACCAATAGAGCTGGTCTGTCTGCATTTACACTCCCCAGCAGTCACTTGCTCCACAGAAATGCTGCATAAAAATGTTGTGAGGTACTGTTACTGATTTGTGTTTTAGATGATGTTAATATTTACAAGACAGTGTTTTTAATTACAGTGTTATCTACTGTTAAGGGTTCAAATACTGAGGAGGGATACAGGAGGTAATCCAAATAACAATACTGATACGGCCGGGTGGAGTCAAACGATGATTTTAATGAACACGCGTGGAGAGATGTACACTGCATAACATCAGCTGTAGATCTCCGCCCAAAAAGACACTTCAGATTGCTTTTGATTCATCAGGGTTAACGCCCCCTCATGCGTCATCTGATACAATACATGCATACGTCAAATCAAAACCACAATGACTTTTAACACAGTTTGAAAAGAATATTGTCTCCGTCTCCACGGCAGGTGCTTCCTGTAGCTCATCTCGCTCTCGCTTCTCCAAAACCTCCGGCCATGCTCTGCAACAAACTAGCAATGGTGGATTTCTCCAGAATCATACACACCTGCTGCTGCACCATCAGATTATTGTGACAATTAACTGATGTGCAGACTTGTTAGTTTTACACACACAGTTCTCATCCCTGTTACTTGGGAATAATAGCAAACATGTTTCACCTTCCAGCTTATCATCTATGGATTCATTTTGCTTTTGTTGAGTTGATGATTTAAGGGGACCCCGAGGAGAAGCTTGTAACATGCAGAGAAGGTTGTGGCCTTTTTAAAGCCAAACCAAGATGTTTTGGTGCAAATGTGTAACTAAACTGCAGCTAAAAAACGAAAGGGATAAAACAAAAGTACACACACACATTCCACAGGATGGTGGGGATTAGTCTTTTGAGCTCCACGGTGCAGTGAGCCAGACGGCAAAATCAATTAAGTTCAGCTTGTGGCTTCACCAGTTAAAGCATCTGCAAATATTTGATAAATGTCAGCTCTCGCATCACTCAATCTGTCTCCACAGCTGCTGAAATCCTCTGTAATCACACCCACAGAAACAAAGCTGAGAATGTGACAGTTCTCTAACCTACCTTTCACATGCTGATAAGGAGGAAGTGCTGCCGATTTGCTGTGAAGCAACAAGTACGTGCTGTAGATTTGAAGAGCGTTTCAGGAGAATGAATTTGTGCCAGTAACAAAGAGTCTAATGAACCATCGGATGTTTTTGAGTATGCCCTTACCTTCCTGACTCTTTCTGGATGCTAACACGTGTAACTGTTGTCATCATATTTGAAAAAAGAAGAAAATAACACATCAGTCTTTGGTCACATCAAAACAATTTCTTATCATCAGTGACA
Source organism: Pundamilia nyererei (assembly GCF_000239375.1). Lineage (NCBI taxonomy): Eukaryota > Metazoa > Chordata > Actinopteri > Cichliformes > Cichlidae > Pundamilia > Pundamilia nyererei. The sequence continues at coordinate 54,608 of NW_005187804.1, read as the reverse complement.
TTAGACATTAAAATATATTTATATTAATGTTGGAAATCAAAAGAATAATGTTATGCTCAATTAGGAAATTATTTAGCTTTAATAATAGTGATTATTTATTCATTCATTTAACTTTTATTTAAGCAGAAAGTCCCCTGGGAGTAAAGAGAGACCTGAACCCATGAACACACATCAGAGAATATGAATCCGCCTGATTAACATCATTTAACGAGTGTTAACTGATAAATTACAACAGGTCCTATTTTGGCAAACTCAGTCGAATCTTGGGCTTCTCCACAGTCTACCATCAATTTTATTATTACTCTCTGGTTATCATGACTGAGAAGCATCATCAAAGTTACCCCTCTTCTACTGCCAAACAGCAGTTTGTGCCAGCGTCAGCAAATGCTGGACTCTGTGCTTAGTCACAAAGTAGACCAATGCAGAAATATGCTGATACACATGATCAGAATCTTTCTTTGACTCCCTGAATGGTGTCTGTGGTCCCCAGCTTATGGCCAAACCTTCCTGAGAGGCCTGATCTAGTCTGATCTTGGAAGCTCAGCAAAGTCCCCACAGTCCAAAGACATGCTGCTAGTGGGGTTAGGTTAATCACTGATTGTAAACTAGGTGTGTATGTGAGTATGAGTGGTTGTCTGTCTCTTTGTGTTAGCCCTGTGTTGCTATGGTGAACCCTCAGCCCTCCTGCGACCCTGTGCAGAGGATGGATGGATGTCCTGAACATGACCTGCTGAAAGTAAAACAAGAAATGTTGGATATGACCTTTTCTGTCAGATAGAAGAAAAGTGAAATAAACAGAGTCCTACGTATCTTTGTCAATCTGTTTGTTACAGGGAGTCATGATGGACTGCGGCAGATCCTGGATGAGTATACTTGTTTCAGGATAGTATGGTAGCTCGGGTTCAGGACAAAGGACAGCTCTTGGATCCCTTTTCCATAATTGTCCAGATCTTAATGTTTCTGTCCATGCAGCACCACACTTTTACTGACACTTACAACTGTGAGCTTCAGTCCAGCATTGAAAAATTCTCCAAATCAGATGACAGCTTCAGCCTCACCATTAACATCAAACATAAGTACTGCATCAGCCTTCACCTGGCAGAATCCACGTATCAACACGAAGGGCCAGACTGTCAACACCATGGACAGTTTAAGCTCTCTACGAATGTGTCCACAAACTTCCATGCCCTGCACACGCTCACCTGTCTGCTCACAGAAGCCAAGCCAAGTCACAGCAAAGGAAAAAGGAGGATGATGAGAACGTTAATGCTCTTTACTGACCTCAAGCTGCAGAGAACCCAGCTCAGAGACTCTGAAGCGTTTTTCCCCAAGTGCCCTTTGATAGGTTTGTAGCTTAAACCTATTCGCTGGAACGTTCAAGACAATTTACTACACAGCAAAAGCAAGACACAAGTAGGCAGTAGTAGTTTCTCGTGCACGGGAGAGAACTGGACAAACACCGTTCCTTCGATTGATCCCAGTTGCTCTCGTCCGCTCCCAGATAACACTGCTCTTTTATTGAGGTTCATTAACATATGACGTCTACATACACACAAAGAGTACCTTGCCTGTGCGTTGTGGAGTCCCTCAGCAGTTTGTAGATGCCTTTCGTTGTCTCTACTCCAACTCCCGTTGCTGCGTCCGGACGGATGACGGCTGCACAGATTTCAAGATCAATACTGGCATCCGACAAGGATGCGTGCTATCCCCTTTCCTCTTCCTGTTGGTAACTGACTTCATCATGCGACGATCAGTTGACCAAGCTGGCATCGGTGTGCCCTGGCACGAAGCACGTACTCTCACTGACTTGGACTTTGCAGATGACATCGCCCTGCTGGGCTCGACTCAGGAAGACCTCCAAAAGTTGACCGCGGCCCTGCAGAGGGAGGCGACGAAAGTTGGATTAAGAATCAGCGCCAAAAAAACCAAGGTACTCCGAGTTGGCTATGCACGTGCCCGCATTCCTGTCATGATCAACCAACAACGTGCTGAAGAGGTGGAGAATTTTACATATCTTGGCAGCATCATCTCGAATGACGGGGTCTCTGATCGGGATGTCGACGCCAGAGTAGGGAAGGCAGTTGGTGTCCTGCGACCTCTCCAACCTATTTGGAACTCGACCTCCCTGAATGTAAGGGTCAAGATCAGACTACTGAACTCTATCGTCTTCCAAATCAAATCAAATCAAATCACTTTTATTGTCACATCACATGTGCAGGTACATTGGTACAGCACATGTGAGTGAAATTCTTGTGTGCGAGCTTCACAAGCAACAGAGTTGTGCAAAATACAATAACGTAAACAAGCAAAAAACAGCCTCCCTTTCTTCCCTACTGCACTTTACGCTAGTGAAACCTGGCGCTCAACAAGTGCAATTATTCAACACCTGAACGTGCTTCAACAACGTGGCCTGCGGCGAATCCTGAGAATTTCCTACCGGGACCGAATAACAAATGAGGAGGTCCTACGAAGAGCAGGCACCCGCCCATTAGCCGATGTTGTTGCAGAAAGGCGCTTCCGCTCTGCGGGCCATATTTTACGCCTACCCCCTCATTGCCCAGCTAAGATTGCCATGACATGGCGTCCACACACTGGCAAGCGAAAGCAAGGCCGACCAAAGACCAACATTCATGGACAATCTGAGAACTGTCGACATTGCCTGGGACGAAGCTGAAGCAGTCGCTGCTGACCGACATCGATGGAGATCACTAGCTGCCCGATGCGCCGCCCGGCGTAGGAGGAACTAAGTCTAAGCCACGGGGCGATCGTGGCTCAAGAGTTGGGAGTTTGCCTTGTAATCGGAAGGTTGCCGGTTCGAGCCCCGGCTTGGACAGTCTCGGTCGTTGTGTCCTTGGGCAAGACACTTCACCCGTTGCCTACTGGTGGTCAGAGGGCCCGGTGGCGCCAGTGTCTGGCAGCCTCTCCTCTGTCAGTGCGCCCCAGGGTGGCTGTGGCTACAATGTAGCTGCCATCACCTGTGTGTGAATGTGTGTGTGAATGGGTGAATGACTGGATATGTAAAGCGCTTTGGGGTCCTTAGGGACTAGTAAAGCGCTATATAAATACAGGCCATTTACCATTTACCATAAGTAAGTATGTGTGTGTGTGGGGGGGGTCAAGATGTGACCCTGTGAAGACTCCCCAAAGCTGGTGCCAGGAGTCTAGCGGTCGATCTGAACAAAAGGCTCTGACACTCAAACAGTCAGAGCCTTTTGTTCCGTGTGTTTGCTATACCATATATCAGCCAGAGAAGATACGACCTCTCCTAGGAGGTGTTGATCTATGCCAGAACACTCTGCAGAGGAGTGAACGCACCCCCCTCTTCACACAGAGTTGCTACAGACCTCCTAGGATGAGACATTCTTTCAATCTACAAATGATTATATACTTCTAAGCATATATGAGTAAATATTTCTAAGCATAAATGACAATAAACAATACAAATCTAACACCCTTTTTGCCTCATAACGATTCAGTGTCCAGTGCCAGCTTATGAACCTGTGAACATGTGTCTGCAAAGAGTTTTGGTTACTTACTCGTCTGTCTGCATACTTTGCAAATCCGACATCGCACAACTGTTAATCAAGTCCTGTGTCTGAACCTTGACAAGAATCTCCCATGGATCCCTCTCTCCCTAAAACCCCTCGACCAGACCTCACAGTGGTTCCAGGTTGGGAGAGGTGTTCAGTAAAACAAAACAGTCTCTTTACCTCCACATCAGCCACATGACTGATCTACTGATTTGCTTCCCAAAAGTTGATCGTACAACCTAATTCCTAATGTAATGGGGAAGGCTTTAGGACCCAGGGGACCCAATGGAGGGTATAAAAGAGGAAGTAGCAGCAGGTGCTCTTTATTTCCACTGACGAGCGGCTGTGAATAGTGATGGCCAAATGAAGCTTTCCGAAGCACTGAAGCTTGTATTGAAAAACGGTTCATTACTCGAAGCTTTTCAACACAGTCCTCTCCGGTGACATCTGGTGGTGAAAATTTTGAAGAGCAGCTTGAATCTGCAAAATGAAACGGACTGCTCAATCATCACTGCTCACTCAAGAGTGGCGTTCTCTCTGATATTGGGCCACCGTTCCGCTGCTTTGACCGTAGCGGTCCTGACGTGCAAATCGGTCGTCCGACCTGGGTATAGGGGCGAAAGACTAATCGAACCATCTTCAGCGCCACCTTTTCCCCTCTTGGTGGCGCTGTCACTTGGTGTTCGCTCGCTC
>NW_005187804.1:25880-26951 GCF_000239375.1 Pundamilia nyererei | reverse complement strand
CAATAATAGCCAACATTAACACAACGCTACAGAGGATAGCTATTAATGTCTGAACTAATTTTGACCATCCTCCAAACATATTATCAAACCATGTATCAGCTTCAGACCAGGAATTACCAATTGGGGGACCTAAACGTGACTTTTCAGCACGTGTGGATCGCTTTGAATGGTGTACATTCTTGCTTTGGGTTCTCCATTGGTCGCACATATCGGTACCGTTTACGTCAGGTGAGTAGCCTTTTGGGCAGTAGGGGTTGCATGGGTTATCATTATATGCTGCATTTAAACACACTAGTGCGATCGATAAAAGCACTGTGAAAACAAAAAGAAAGCATAAGGTTACACATGTCATTAGTTTACATTCTTCTGAGCAGGCACATTTTGGTCTGTGCCGGCGACTCCTTGTCCTTTCGCGGACAGTGTAGGTGTTGTCTGCAATGTCTAGATACTCGTCTGGTATCTTAAGTTCAGGCATTGTTTGTGTTGTGGTTGATGCTTTACGTGAGTGATTTGGTTATGACTTGCTCTTCTGGTTTTCCAGGTTGGACTGATCTCCTGTTTCTCTACCGGGCAGGTGGGGCTAGGTCACTGTTTCTGGCCACTGTCAGGAGTTCTTCAGGTCGACCAGGTCCACCCGGGGCCGTGGAGAGTAGACTGAAGGCGAGGAAAGGGAGGGCGAGCAGTGTTTGCTACCCGATCAGCCCTCGCTCTCCACCTCCAGATCACCACTTCCTCAGGGGAACCGGCGTCTTATTGTTCCGCCTCCTTTACTTTCTTGGTGTGGCTTTGATGTATCCAGGAAGGTCTCTCAGCAATTTTGCATGCGGTTGGAGTGCTCAACAGGACCTGGTATGGGCCCTCCCACCTCGGAGAGGTCCAATTCTTTCGTTGGAGTACTTTGATCAGGATCCAGTCGCCTGGTTTTAACCTGGAAGAGACTGGAGAAGAATCACTCGGCAGTTGGTTGTTCAACACAATTTCCTTATTTTCCAACAGTTTCGTCATCCATTCAGCTAAAGTGGTCTCTCTAGCTGACTTGTCTAAAGGTTCACTTGTGATTGGAAGAGGGAA
>NW_005187804.1:23499-25363 GCF_000239375.1 Pundamilia nyererei | reverse complement strand
GAGTTGTGCCTCTGGCATGTCATGCATGTTCTTATGAATTCTTTTGCTGATGTTTCGAAATTTTGTGTGTAAAAGTGTTTAGAGAGTATAGTGATCATCCCCCCTGATGTCACATGGGTTGTCCCATGTGTCACTAAAGCTGCGGTCTTGTGTAGGGATTTTGGTAGGATTGGTTTACCATTGCAAGTCATAAGATCATTTATTAGAGTTGCTCCTGCTTTTAACCATTTTGCTTTTTCTGGTTGTGATGCTCCCTTTTGTTCATCTTTCAGGACTTCTACAGGTATTAAATTACATGTTTCTAGTCCTAAATTGTCACATTTTTGTTCAAGTGCTGCCACTTTAGCTGATCTGTCAGCAAAGTTGTTTCCTTGAGTTATCAGTGCGTTATCGTTTTGGTGGGCGGCGCATTTACAGTGCTAGTTGTTTTGGAAGTGTGACTTCTAGCAGGGTTTTCAGTAAACTGTCGTGTTGCACTGGTTGCCCTGTAGATGTCACCATACCTCTGTTCTGCCATATCCTGGCAAAGTGATGTACTGCTGAGAAAACATACTGGCTATCTGTGTATATGTTTGTTTTTCTCTTTATGCTGCTGACATGCTCTGATGACTGCGATCAGTTCAGCGCTTTGTGCTGAATGTGAGCATGACAGTGGTCTTGCCTCCATTACTGTCTGTTGTGGTTACAGCGTAACCTACTCTGTTTTTCCCTGTGGTGTCTTTTGAAGCTGAACAGTCCACAAATATATCTGTGAATGCTATTTGTGGTGAGCTATAAATGTCGGCTCTTGGTTTCGTTTCTTCATCTAGCTTATGCATGCAGCAGTGTGTTTCACCATCTGCTTCCGTTGTGAGCAGGGTGCTGGGGTTCAGTTGGCCACACTTTTCTATGATTATGTGAGATTGTGAGAGAAGTATGCCAACGTATGACAATTGTCTTGCATGTGTCAGATAAGATAAGTTTGCTTGCAGCAAAATTGATGTTACTGCGTGAGGGACTTTGATAATGAGTGGGTGCCCTAAAACAATATCTGCTGACTTCTTCACTGCCTCGGCTGCAGCTGCGCATGCTTGGACACAAGTGGGTAGACTGGAAGCCACTGAGTCTAATTTACATGAGTAAAAGGCTAGTGGGCGTTGTTTTTCTCAAAATGCTTGTGTCAACACCGCTTTCATGTACCCCGCTCCTCCGTCTACATGTAGGAAAAAGGGTTTATCATAGTCTGGCAAAGCGAGCACAGTAGTTGTTTGTAAGGCCTTTTTTAGGTCAGTAAAAGCTTTTTCTGCCTCTACAGTCCACTGTATTTTATCTGTAAGAGCTAGGTTCTTCCCATAGATAAGACTTTGCAGTGGCTGGGCCAGAGACGCGTACTCCGGTATCCAGCACCTGCAAAAATTGCACAAACCTAAATAGCTCATCATTTGCTTTTTGGTAAGTGGTTTTGGAGCATTTTGTACAGCTGTTTTTTTCTGCTTTCTAGTAACTTGCGTCCTTCCCCTGTCAACTTGTGACCTAGATAGTTCACCTCAGGTTGCCATAATTGCAGCTTGTGTTGTGACACCTTGTGACCTTGCTCGGCTAAATGTTGCAGTACTGTGAGAGTGTTCAGCTTGCAGTCTGTCTGCGTATTTCCGGTAACCAGGATGTCGTCTACGTATAATAGGAAAATTCCTGGAGCAAGCAGAGTGCAAAGTGACATTGAGTGTTTCAGAGCTTCTGCATACAGTGTGGGGCTGTTCTGGAAACCCTGTGGCAGCCTGGTATAGGTGTATTTTTGCCCCTCGAATGTGAAGCCGAAAAGGTGCTGCGACTCAGTGTGTAATGGTACTGAGAAAAATGCATTAGAGGTCTATGACTGAAAACC
>NW_005187804.1:21332-23124 GCF_000239375.1 Pundamilia nyererei | reverse complement strand
TTTTGTCAGTAACTATCTTCTGTGAGACAGTAGTGTGCTGTAGGCATGTCTAAATGTGTGCTTGGGGTCGTGATGAGGGTCCACCCGAGTGTGTACCTCATACACCCTGTTCTACGGCTTTGGAGCCAACCTTCATGGGTATCTTCAGTTTTCTCGTAATGGTCATTTTGTACCCTGCTGAGAATTGTGCCTAAATCCTTCCACTCGGCGGAAAGGTTTTTTGCTATTGAGACGTGGGCGTTAGGCATGCGATTTAATGCTCTACTCGTGGGTGGCTGTATCACTGAGCAGACTGCATTTCCGCTTTTTGTTACATACAGATGTTGTAGGGTCAAACACTGGGGTCCTAGCTTATGTATTTGCGCATCATAAGGTAGGTCTGGCCCTGGTGTTTGTTTGTACCTCAGAGTGTTATGTAACATATTTGGTGCCATTTTTTGTGATATTTGTGGCAGATATCTTGCGGCTAGATTTATGACCTTCTCACAGGGAGGGAGGTCTAAAGTCCAATAATAGTGTGGCTCTCCCTCACCGTGGCAGACGTATGCATCTGCTCTGGATAACATTATCTCAGCCCTCATGCCATCACATTCTGGAACCACGCCAATTTTTAGCTTTGTTAGACCATCGCGTCCCAATAAATTAACTGGGCAGCTTGGGTCAACAATACATTGCATTTTACAGGATCGATTGCTTTCAACGTGAAGAAACTCTAATTTGTTTGTCAGTGGTTTTGCAGTCGTGTGGCCTGATGCTGAGGTAACAATGCGTGCGTCTCTTGAGTAGGAGACGTTTAGGGGTGCATCGCGTAGCACTGTCATGCACGCTCCAGTATCACATAACATGGTCAGTGGTTGCCCATTCACATGTAATGTAATTTCTGGTTTGTGTTCTGAGCCTAGAAGTAATTGTTGGATATTGAAAATTTCTACATTATTTTCTGTTTTCTCTTTGTCTGGTCCTAGTCACATGCTACTGCCCTCGTATCTTTCCTCATGTTGCTCATTTCTCTCTCGTCTGTCATTCTGCCTATCGTGTCTGTCCCTGTCATCCCGTCGCTCACGCCTTTCCCTTCTATCATCTTGCCTGTCGCGTTGCTTATGTCAACAGTCTCGTGCAAAATGTCCTTCTTTACCACAGTTATAACACTTGTTATGTCTGTCTTCTCTGTCATTTCTCCTGTCACCTGCTTTGTGTCTCTGTCTACCTCTCCCTCTCTGTCCACTTTGATTTCGGAACGCACCGGAGAATGCTATTAGTCTGGTTTCACCATCTACAACAAACGTCCCTGTCTGTGTGCTTTCTTTCTTCTTTATGTGTTTGTGAGCGTGTTCTGCATGGGTGGATGCTTCGGGCAGAGTGCCTGTGTGTTGCATGATCCATTGTTTGTCTACCATCTGGCGGACTTTTGGCAACAGACCGTTAAGGAATGCGTTTTTTAGCTGTTGCTGATATGCGCTTTGTGGGTCAGTTTGATAATCTAGACCTGAATTTTGTCTGAAAACTGGACGTAGTCGGTCCAAATAGTCGCGTGGTGTTTCATTTTCCTTTTGTTTTGTTTCTCCAATTTTTCCATAATCGGCTCGTGGACTTAGATGTGTTTTTACTCGTGCGCAGACTGCCTGTACTGCAGTTTTTACATCGCCACCTCCTCCTTGAAGCAGTTCTCCATTCTGGTTATAACCAGTAAAATCACCTTGGACCTCGGCCCATTTGAGGCCTAGGAGGTCTTGGAAAACTTGCACCATTTCGCGACCATTTAGCTTCCAACTTCGTCTAATGCAATGGACGG
>NW_005187804.1:13575-18442 GCF_000239375.1 Pundamilia nyererei | reverse complement strand
TGTGTGTGTGGGGTCATATGAGTGTAGTCTAATTTCGGGAACTGCTGTTAGAGATTTAATCTCTTGTGGTTAGGTCTCTGTCTCTGGCCTTCATCAACATACAGAGTTAAAATGTCAGTGTGCACAAAAATGAAAAGTACAGCATATTTGTGAAATATATGAACACATCAATATGAGCTTATAATAAACAGTAGTAAATAAACTTATATATGTTAAAAATCTTATGACAAATGTTCTTTATTTTTGTGTTGAAAGGTTTTTGTTTTTTTTACCTGCTGCTACCTACCTACCTACCAGCTATCAAACTAGCTGGTCTAAATAAAGTTGAGTGAAATTCAAAGTCTGGTCTTTTTCAAGTGTGGGCACCTCACAGTCAGAGAACACTTGACACTCTCCCTTGGGTGGAGACTAAAAAGAACAAGACTTCAGTTCAGCTTTAGAAGCACTACGAGCACTTTCTCATCATCCTCCAGCTGTACTTAATTGGACTTGGGGATTGTATAGCATCTGGTTCAAGTGAAGCAGTAAGATGAGTGGAAACAGCCTTTAATTCACCTATTAGACACTATGAATACCTGCTCATGGCTTTTGATAAGGCTTTGATAAAGGGGCTAGAGTAAGGTTGTTGCTTATCTAAACTGGCTCAGGACATAGAGCAGATCATCTACTAACTGGGAGGTCGGTGGCTCAATTCAGTCTGCATGTCAGAGTATTCTTGGGCAAGAATTCAAGTGTTCCAGTCACAGGTGTATAAAATCAAGCACCCATGGATGTAAATCAAAAACTGGTTCCCAGTAGTCCAATTCCTTTTTCCACTCTCACTACAGTCAGCTGATTTCAGTGAACAGTCTAGAGACACAGAAAGACGAGCTAAAACCTCCGGCCGGCGGGCCGGGCAAAACCTCCGGCCGGCGGGCCGGGTTGGAAAGCGGTAGCAGCTGGAGGGTGGAGGTGAAGTTCGTGGAGAACATAATCCTGCACGAGCGGATGCAAAGAATCCAGTAGCCAGGGATAACAGGTGATGAGGTGTTGTAGATCGGCTTCCACGGAGTGAAGAGGCGCCCCTCCCTCATGCTCTAACAGCTGGTAAACCAATTTAGAAGCGGAGCGGATAACGGCCTCCTGAAGCTCCCTGGGTGGGGTGACTGCCGCTGGATCCATATCTGGCTGGTCCGTACTGTCACGGCGAGTGGGATAAGCCGTGTGAAAATAATAAATGAGGGAGGATCCAAGCGCAGGCAGGCGTGAGGGTGTGAAGGTGGTTTATTGAGCACGAAATAAATATGGACAAACAGCAAACGGAGCACGAACTAAACTAGACTGGAAAACAACTAACCTACAAAGCACAAACCTGAATGAGAACGAGCAGAGGAGAATGACGATGACAGCAGGGAGAACACACGGGTGAGACATGGTAGATACAAAGACGGACCAGCAACTACAATGACGGAGGACACGACTTAAATACACACAGAGAAACACGGGAATTACACACAGGTGGTGGACACAGCTGGGAATAATCAACAAGACGAGACAGAGGTAAAACTGAACACACTCACATGAGACGCAGACCTTCACAATAAAACATCACACTAAGACGCCGGCTTGACATAGAGAGACAGAAAATGACACATGAAACTAAACCCACATCTTAAACCCAAATAAACTGAAACATGAAACTCCAATAATAAACATCATCATTAACACAACAAGAGAACAAGAAAACAATCCCTGATGCAAACTTAAACCAAAACATAATAAACTCAAAATACTGGGTCCAACGGACCCAGAACCGTGACAATCGCACTACTTTGTCCTGGGAGTAATTAAGTAATCAACAAACATGCATGAACATTCGACCCACAGCATGCAATTATTTGCCTGAATGTAAATTGGACTTAAGCTACATTCTTTTTTTTTTTTCTATTGTGTTTTCACAGGCTCCATTTTAAGAGTCCACCATCTCTAAGGCTACGTCCACACATACACGGGTATTTTGAAAACAGAGATTTTCCGTTTTCGTTTAAAAAATAAATACATAAATAAAATAAAATAAAAAATAAAATAATAATAATCCCGTCCACACGTAAACGCAGAAATGAAGGAAAACGCTGCTAGGAACATGCCAAAGCAGCAGGTGGCGATATATTCCTAACCGTGCAGAAATGTTGGCCAATCAGAAGTCTAGAAGCCTCGGTGGGAAATCGTAAACAAGGATGGGGCATAGAAGCAGAACCCAGTCGTATGTGTGGAGGGACAATAACTGTGTGTATATGTAAGCATTTAAACACTGCAGAGAGTACAAGTAACAGTATTGTAGAGATTCATTTCCCCGAAACAATAACATGGCGCACAGTGTGACGTCAAAAAAGGCGCACGCCTTTGACGCTGCGTTTTCTGCGTTTTCTGCGTTTTTCTCGTCCACACCTAAATGCAAAAATGGAGTTTTCAAAAATATCCACCCTGGCCAGAGTTTTTAAAAATCTCCGTTTTCAGTGACCGAAAACACTGTTTACGTGTGGACGAAAGGTGCAGAAAAATCTGCGTTTTCAAAAATACCCGTGTACGTGTGGACGTAGCCTTAGAGATGGTGGACTCTTCAAATGGAGCCTGTGAAAACACAATGACAGTTGATAAGGAATCAAACCAATAAGTGATATTGATAATGGAATCAAAATTGCTAAATTATTACTAATTTCCATCCATACCCAGGCATGCAGTCCGCTTCTACAAACATTTGTAAAAGAATGGGCAACTCATAGGAGTTCACTGAGTGCCAGTGCAGAAATGTCCTCACCACAGTCAGCTGTTAGTGATATTAGAATAAAACAACATTTTTAGTGAGCCTTTTAATTCGTTTGAAATGTTTTGTTTTCAGCTCATCGCAATCATAATTCTGTGTTTTTTGCCTGTTTAGCACTGTGCTGTCGAAAAATAAAGTGGGTGTAAACATCAAACTGATTTTCTTAGATGTCCGGACAGAAACTTTGCAAAGGATCAATACAGTATTTTTCTTCTGCAGCAGTTTCTTCCCACAGCACTGATAGAGTGATGCAGTGATGTGTCAAATGCATTCAATCTAACAAGCCTAATAATAAAGTAGAGATATGTGTGTAATCAGTGTTAATCACAAAACGTTTTTCATCACAGTTTTCATCCCAAAAAAAGATGATAACTCAATAAAACCAAATGTACAAGGACAAAAACTCTGATGACATGTATTGACCCCTTTATTGACAAGTGAAAATGACATGAAAATGTTCTGGAGAGACGAGATCCAATCAGAATGAATTAAGTTTATAGAGAGGCGGGACGAGTTTGGAAGTGATCCACTCAGAAGTCTCAGTCTCAGCAAAGTCAGATGTGCACAGTTTAATTTGCCACTGACAAACTGGATGGGAGGGGGGAGCTGCCATGCTCCGACACATGGTCGACTCTTGGAAGAAAGACAAGCGTAAACACACGGACACGTTCTGCATTCGAGGTCAGCTGAATGAACTTCAGAGTTAGTCTGATGATATTTAGTCGACTAAAACTGGACTCAAACTAAAAGACTTTAGAACTGAAATATGACTTTAACTAAGTGACATTTTAGTCAAAAATTACAACCAAATTAACACTGGTGGAAATGAACCAGGATTCACCTTTAATGGTCAGTAACATTCAAAGTTCAGTTGATTCCCCATTACCTACTGACTCGAGACAAACTGCAGTTCATGGGCAAGGAAGAGAGTGAATTTGAGTCACACTAGCCTAAACCATGTGCAGATACAATCGTTCAATGGAAATCATCCCCTTTTTTCGTTACTGTCTAGCCGATGTTCTTCCCTGACCTTACTTTTCTATCTGATGATGGACCAGAGAGATGATTCCCGCTTGGTGCCATGGAAGAATTTTACTTAGCCATCTGAAAAAGCTGTGATGACACCGGCCTCATCCTGTCACACAGAGCTGCTCCTGTGACGCACAGCTTTGCCAGGATAGCATGGGACTCATGGCCTGGGTTAGACTGATAGTTCGTTGCCAACCAAAGCCTGCTGTCTTTCACTACCTGCATCACATTTAAACAAACAATGATGTGTGTAGGACGTCTAAGTCAGTGTTCAAGGGGAACAGTGCTGGTTCACACGTCTTTAGCTTTGTTGTGGTTTCAGTTCATTTCAGAAGACTTTAGGAACATAGGAGTCAAGAGGATGGGTAGGATGCAGCTACAGAAAGGCTGAAACAATGCTCTGGTTGTATTAAAAAGGTTTTGCACTGTATTATAACCCAAAGAGAGTCTGTGCACAGAAAGCAAAAGGAGGAAAGAGAGTCCCATCTGGGTCTTTTAAATACCTTTTCAGTTCAGACCTTTTACTGGTGTGAAAGCAGCTCGATGTGGGATTTGCACAGGTTGTTCTCCTGCTATTCAACCAGCACAGAGCCGGTTCAGCTCTAAGACTAATGTAGAAGTATCTCTGCAATAAATAATTTCATATGATGTGGCACAGCTGTAAAAACTGTTTGTATTTTTTTATTTTTTATTTAGTCAGCTTCCTTTTCTCTGAAGAAACAGTTGGAAACACTTGTTGATCTTTAGTCAGTTATTGTACTCAGCCCTGAAAATCTTAGAAATATGGTATCTAAGCAGATTCTTACCCTGGATGGCATTACCTTGGTCTCCAGTAACACTGTGAGGAACCTTGGAGTCATTTTTGACCAGGACATGTCCTTCAACGCACATATTAAACAAATATGTAAGAATGCTTTCTTCCATTTGTGCAACATCTCAAAAGTTAGAAATATCCTGTCTCAGGGTGACGCTGAAAAACTAGTTCATGCATTTATTACTTCCAGGCTGGACGACTGCAATTCATTATTATCAGGA
>NW_005187804.1:6522-11988 GCF_000239375.1 Pundamilia nyererei | reverse complement strand
TTTTTCCTTCCCACTGTCGCCAAAGTGCTTGCTCATAGGGGGTCATATGATTGTTGGGTTTTTCTCTGTATCTATTATTGTACGATCTACTGTACAATATAAAGTGCCTTGAGGCGACTGCAGTTGTGATTTGGCTCTGTGTAAATAAAATTGAATTGAATAGTCAGCAAATTTAAGAAAATGTTTAACTTCACCTTTCATGTGCATGTTTAACCTAAGAATTTTGTATTTTTCCATATATATTGTATAAACATTCATTCATTCATATTTGAACTCTGTAAAAGGTTGCACACGATCAGTCGAAGACAGCTTTAAGTCAGTGTTTGGAGAGTGGATTTTCAGGTTCTCATATTTACTATTTTCTGTTTGTTTCTGGTATTTCTGATGTCTCCTGGTCAGGTTCATTATGTTATCGTCCAAGACCCTCTCAGTCTGAGCTTTGCTGTCAGGGCTTTGTTAATAGTTTATGTTTTGTTTCAATTTCTGTCCCTGTCTCTGTGTTACCTGTCCCTTTCTTATGGCACTTCCTGTTTTATTTTGATAGTCCTTTGGCCCTTGTGCGTACATTTATCCCCCCCCCATCTGATTCTTGCTGATTAATACCACTTGTTTTCCTCAGCTGTTTCTTGTCCTTCTCTTTGGTCTTTAGTGTGTTTAAGGCCCCAGCTTGCCTTAGCTTACTCAGGTTCTGTTAAAAGAATGATGCCATATAAGGCAGTGTAAACAGTTTTTAACATATGATACGACTGGTTTTGTTGTCAGCTACCTTCTTTGACTTGAAGGTTTGCGCTTTGCTTAATGAACGCTATAAAAGATGGAACCATCACAAAGGTGGGAAAGAGTCACTAGCTGTGAACATAGTGGGTAATACAGGGAATGAGAGTAATGTTAGCTCATTACTTAGTGGCAGCTTAACATATATATATGTACATATATTTTTGTTTAAATTGCACAGTGTATATTTTCTTTTATTTTTGCATAGCATTGTTGTTTGTACGTGTGTTGCCTCTAATGATGTATTCCTGCCTGTTTAGTTTGCTGCTGTGTGAAGTTCTGATCTCTGGCACTAATAAATATTTTTTTTTATTTTAAACCTGTTTACCTGGCTTAGTACAGTGTGATCAGCGGAGGACCACATGCCGTACGGCCTGGGTTCGAGTCCGACCCGTAGCCCTTTGCCACATGTGCTCCTGTCCTTTTTTTCACTGTCTGTCAAATAAAAGCTGAAACCTGTTTACCTCGCCTTGTTTGGCATCACTCTGTTGAGCACAACCTCACGCCTTAATAGTATTAGTTATTTTTTTCATATTAGCACAATCGACCACAATTTAAATCCGAGTAGGAAAAAGTGTGAAAGCCACAAACATGATTAATAAATCATTTTCATAACTTAGTTATGAGTTAGAGTTACAGTTCAGCTCTCCTCCCAGCTGGCTGCTAAAATAAGGAGCCCGTGATTACACAATGAGTCCCGACTGTCCTCCTGCCCTCTGCAGTGGACTGCAGGAAGAATGGTGTAAATGATCTTAACTCTGGTTTTATAGTTTGAAGTCTGCACTTTAGACACAAGCTGAAACAGAGACTAGATGAGGCTGTGTATTGCTGATTTGAAAGATCCAGGCAGTCAGACCTCCTTACTTCACAGTGCTCGGCTAATTTGGCATTCCTGTTTGTGCAGGGATGAAAACAGTCACAGTAAAAGGTAAAAGGAGAAGCTAATACAAAAGAATGGCCACGTTAAATACCAGGAAAAAAAATCTACATTCCCAAATTTGATTTTTGAATCTATTTATTTCTTTTTAAAAATGCAATAAAAAAAAACTGAAAGCAGACAGGTATAAGGCTTGTGCAATCACACAAGTCTCCCAGTCTCAGTGCTGCACTGGACGTTGCTGTCAGTGAGAATTTGCAGTATGAATGAGTGGTTTTAGTCACGTTAGAATACAGGAGCTTCTCCTGCAGTTACACTGGATAGGGATCGTAACGGGGACTGAAGAGACATGGACACAATCACAATCATCAGTCTAAAAGTCAGAATGATGAAGGAGCACTAAGAGTACAGCACAGGGCAAAGGCTGGCTGGCTTGAAGAAAGCAGGCAAGAAAATGAGTGACTTGATAGAATAAATTCGGACAGCGTGGGGAAAAGACCTTTGACGGCCTTGTCACGCTGTCCTAGAGTAACTGCCTGGCATCAGCATGCACTGAAGGATCCAAATGGTGGAAGGGGGTCAGTGGCCTCCACCTGTAAAACCATTCCTGTTTTGGGGGGTGTCACATGGTTGCCCCTGTAGGGCACCTGTTGCTAATTTCACCTGAAAGTGATTAACTGCCCATTCTGCTACTGAACTGATCAAATCAACAGACTTGTACTCTAATACTCCAATTACTAATTCATACATTGTGCGTTTATGCATCTTTTTCTTCTACTCACTTTATCACTATTTGTCACTTTATCACTATGTGTCTGCTTGTTCAGTGTTTCTGCACCATGAGAAGCTCCAGGTACTCTGCTCGCTTTGACTCTGCCAAGTAGTCCGAAAGCATGAAAGTGATGAAATGCTCTGTAAGTTCATTTTCTCTAATCATTTTCTCACATGGGGATGGATTTGGAGTTCCAGTCGGCTGATGCGCTCCATCAAGGGAGACACATAAAAGGACTTGAAAAAAGGCCTGGTGTATTTACTCCAAGCTAAAGCCAGTGAGTACACGAGAGAGCAGCGATAGACTTTCAGTGCACGTACAGACAGAACACAGCAGAGAAACGTGTTTTAAGACTGACAGAAAAAAATCTTCCCTCATCCTTATGCATCCCCCCTTTGTCTTTGTTCGCGGCAATAATGGCTGACAGAAGGGACACAAAATTATAAATCTACTCAAAGGGAAAATGTTTCACGTGGATTTTCATAAAGACCTATTTTTTATACACACTCAGCGGGAGGAGAGAAATTCTTTACCCACTCACCGACTGTTAGACGAATGAAGGCGCTTTATCCCCTTCATAATTTGAATTTGTTATCACGTTCTATTACACGAACGCCTGCGTGCCTGTGATGCACGCTCAGAGACAGGACGGGTGAGACACACAAGAAAAAAGGTCGAAACAGCACAGCCAGAACACGCTTCACATCCTTCAGGCAAGCCTAGTTAATATCAGAGTAAATTTATAACCTTTCTAGTGTGGATCTTCAGAGGGGAATTCATCCTGCATGAAGGCTGATTTCTTTGACAAATTACAAGGCTGTGGAGAATGACCGTCACTAATACACACTTCACCTCTGCAATCTGGGTAAAAAATGCAAAGTCTGTGTGTGAAAGCTCAAATAAATATTCCCACATGTACACCAGACCATGCTTCACTTCACTAAACCCTTACCTGAGGAATATACTCCCAGACTCACCACTGGAACTTTCTGGATACAGACAGAGAATATCTGACTGACAACAACAGGAAACCTTCTGGAAACACCTTGCTCTGTTCTTGCTTCACACAGAGGCCATTCAAATGTATTTTTAAGCCTCATGTATCGGCTGAATGAAGGGAAAAGGTAAGGCTCCAGTTTTACTAATATTAGTGATTATCAGAGACAATAACTTTGAAATATTTTATTTTACTTTCTATATTAACTTCAGTCCATGTCCAGCTCTAAGTGGCACTGCCACAGTGTCTGAACAGTGGTTCAATAAGCAAATAAAGGTGGTGGCTTAGTGGGCATTAGCTTATGATGTGTCATGAAAAAAGGGAAATTTGCTTTTCTCTAAGCTCTTTTTTTGGGATGCTTGCTTATTTATTGATTTGTTAAAGATTTTTCTACTAAATACAGCAGCTCTGTACTTTGTGTGGTTTAGCTACTATATTCTGTAGATAGGGGAATCTATTCAGCCCAAGAATCAGTATAACAGCGATCCAGATATGATATGTCCTTCTTGTTAGCCCACAAAATTAGATTTTATTATAAGTAAGAATTATAAGTGAAAGTGTCAAACTTCCAGCTAATGCTAGCATGACACCTAGCTGCCTTTCATCTTGTGTTAAAGTAAACAACACAGGTGTTAAAGCGACGGTGAGAGGGAGAGAGAGGGAGAGAGAGATTTGTGACGTTTAGCGTGTTTGGAGTGTGTAGTTCATGTGTTGTCTTGTGTAGTTAGTGTGTAGTGTTGTGGATAGTTTTGTGTTGTGTGTCAGAACAGGTAGAAACAGCAGTGACACACCTGCTGCTGTCAGACCTGCAGGTATCAGGCTGTGATGTTCTCCTTTATAGTGGACAGAAATAATTTTTTTGGAACTGCACAAATAATTTGTGCATCATCTTATTGAATGCAGAACAGCTGATTGTTCTGTAAATAGTTTGAAATGGTTATTAAAAAAGGTAAAGGTAAATGGCTGCAAATAACTGTTGTTTACAAAATTTATGCATATGATTTTAAAACTGACAATTTATATTTGCATTTAAAGTTATGAAATATGATTCAGTAAACATGTTTGTGGTTGTTGGAGCAAAAAATATACATTTTTCTACTCGGATTTAATGTTTTTTATCTGATTTTAGATCCATCAGACACACAAGTTACACACAGGTTACGCACACGTTACACACAGGTTACGCACACGTTACACACACGTTACATACACACAGGTTACACACGTTACACACAGGTTACACACATGTTACTGACACGTTACACAACGTTACACACAGGTTACGCACAGGTTACACACACGTTACACACACGTTACACAACGTTACGCACAGGTTACACACACGTTATGCACACGTTACATACACACAGGTTACACAACGTTACACACAGGTTACACACAGGTTACACACAGGTTACACAACGTTACACACAGGTTACGCACACGTTACGCACAGGTTACACACACGTTACGCACAGGTTACACACACGTTACGCACAGGTTACACACAGGTTAGACACACGTTACACACAGGTTACACACACGTTACACACAGGTTACACACACGTTACACACAGGTTCCTGACACGTTACACAACGTTACACATACGTTACATACACACAGGTTACACAACGTTACACACAGGTTACACACACGTTACACACAGGTTACACATGTTACACACAGGTTACAACAGATTACACACAAGTTACAGACACGTTGCACACAGGTTATACACAAACGTTACACACACGTTACAAACAGGTTACAAACAGGTTACACACAGGTTACACACATGTTACACACATGTTACACACAGGGTATACACAGGTTACACACACGTTACGCAGGCTACACATAGGTTACATACATGTTACACACAAGTTACACACAGGTTACGCACAAGTTACAAATAGGTTACACACACATTACAGACAGCTGACAGACAGGTTACACACACGTTACACACAGGTTACACACATGTTACACACAGGTTACAACAGATTACACACATGTTACACACAGGTTACAACAGATTACACACA
>NW_005187804.1:0-6502 GCF_000239375.1 Pundamilia nyererei | reverse complement strand
TTACACACATGTTACACACAGGTTACAACAGATTACACACATGTTACACACAGGTTACAACAGATTACACACAAGTTACACACAGGTTACACACACAAATTACACACACGTTACACACAGGTTACACACACACACGTTACACACAGTTTACACACACATTACACACAGGTTGTACACAGGTTATACACAGGTTACACACACATTACACACAGGTTATACACAGGTTTTACACAGGTTACACACATGTTACGCGCAGGTTACACACACGTTATAGACAGGTTACACACAGGTTACACACAGGTTATACACACGTTACACCATCAGGGACCTGATGAAAAATCTCTTGTTGGTGACAATTAGTCTGGTGTGACTTTTTCCAGTTTGTGTTTCACTTAATAATTCTAGAAAGTTAAGCATAACTTTAGTGCAGATTAGTTTCATTATAAACGATCTGAGGTCTAATAGATAAAATGCACTGACATGTTTCTCCATGTTTCTTTGATCTGTGCAAGATCTCAGAAGGTGGTTAATACAACCCTAAAGCACTCTTCAGACTTCTCTTTTGAACTCATTTAAATTTACATCCTGACATTTTGATGAGCTGTCTTAGATGTTACATGCACTCCAAATAAAGTAGTTTCAGTAAAGACTAAAGTGTATGCAAATATTTCATGTTTAAATTCATGCGCCTATATTTCTATGAAGTGGCACCTGAATTGACCACAGTGCTGTGCTTTCAGAGAGTCAGTCACTCTGCCATCAGTCATTAGTCCCACAGGGACATGATTGTAAATAATTTTAACTCTATAAGGATATCAAGTATATAAAATAGTCCTATGTTTAACTTCCTGCATCTGTCTGTTATCAATAAGTTAGCAGCACCTGGTCTGGTATGGAATTGCCATAAAAGATTATATGGACAGATGAGGACTGCAGGTCGGATGAATCTTTATGACTTTTTATTTGGAACCACCGCCAGTTTGATATTTATTATTTATTTACTTATCATCAGCTGTCAGACAGCCATGATGAAGTGTAATCATTTTGGTGATGCCTTAACTCTGATTCTACCTAAAGCCATAGCTACATATAAATGAGGACAGATTTCTTAGCCCGCTGCTTTTTTAACAGAGCCAGAGATTTTTAACATAGTGTTTCTAAATTGCTAGATGAATTTAACCCATTTTAGGTCAAATTACTGTAACTCATGAGCCACTGGCACAACTGAGAATTTCTAACGGTTCCTGAAAGCATCAAATCTCTGATTTTCCGGGACATAAAGGGCAAAAGAACAAAAGAAAAACAATGAAGATGTTTACATTTCCACAGAAATACACCCCAGAAATTTCCATTTCCATGTATCTCAGTGTGGATATTTCATGTTATCGCAGGACATGATTCTGTGCAGTCCAGCTGAACAGACGAGGTACAAGCTCACAGTTATTGAAAGATGTTCAGGCCCAGGTCTGATCTGATGAAGGGTCCTCCAGTCCCACAGCCAGTCGATGTGTTTTTATTATTTCTATATCATATCAGATAGCTGTCACGTCAATCATTCAGTTATGATGTGAATTTACTCCACAAAAGGGCTGCAAAGGGACTTAAAAAAAAGTTGCTGCAGGAGCCCGAGACTCAAAAATCAAACAGAGAAAGCTGGAGAACAAACACAGCACACAGCAGCTGCAAATATCCAGTTTACTTACTGCTTCTTTTGTCCTGTGTTTTCAAAATATAAAGTACATGTACACTGCTGTAGTACATTTTTCTTTTCTCTTTGTTTTACATTTGTGTGCTTCCTTGTGAGTTTTCCTAATGGATGATTTTCATCATACAGCTGACAAACGGCCGACCCTCACACATCTGGAGAACAGAGCATTTTATGTTGCGTCTTTTCGATTTTGTTACCATTAGTCACATCAGTCTCTCTTGGATTTCTGCCTTCAATCATCCTGCAGGACTTGGAATGGTCCGTTACCGTGGAACTGGATCTTTGTCTTCTTGACTAACACATCTGTTAATATCCATGACATCACAGCCTCCTGCATCATCCTCAGCACTGGCTGCCCTCAGCCCTGCTCGACACATGCTAACCCCTCACTGCAGAGCTCACTATGACAGTTAAGTTAAAGGTCACACAGCAGTGGTGGGACAACGGGGACGAATCGCCTACAGGCTGGGACTGTGCTGTAAGGAGAACAACGCCATCGTTAACATCAATAAAACCAAGAAGACGATTGTGGACTTCACACTCCCACATCAATGGTGTGGCCGTGGAGATGGTTGTGAGCTTTAAATACCATACACTTCAACAACACCCTCACCTGCAGTGAAAACACCCTCAGCATCACTAAATGGCTCATTAGTATTACCTGAAGAAGCTATGGGGGCGTGGCTGAGCTCCAAATTCCTCAGTTCCTTCTACAGGTGCACCGGGGCAGAGAAGCAGGACCTGCAGTACGTGGTTGAGTCTGCACAGAGGACCCTCAGATGTAACTCACCTCCCCTCTCAGACATTTACACCACAGAGCAACATGCATCACGAGAGACTCCACCCACCCTGAACATGGACTCTTTCTGTCCCGCCCTCAGGCTGGAGCGTGTGCAGTAGTGGAGCAGGTGGACCTGTAGAATAGCTGAACTGCCACACCTTTTAATGGGCCTGTTGACTAAGCCATCATTATTTAACAGGTCATTTATTATGATTTTTTACATGTATTTATATTTTTACTTTCATTATGTTTAGTGCTATATTTTAATGGTTATTAGCACCAGGGCCAAAGTAACTTTATTCATGTTTGATCACGTTTCTTTGTGATGAATGACAAGAACAGCTTTATGAACCTTGTATTGTTCTATGAGCATTAACATTTCATTCTAAAACAGGACACCTACTTTTATCAAATTTGCACGTAACCTGGTTATATGTCTGGCATTATGTTTTTTATCATTTACAGGTGCTCCGACTCTTAAAAAGCATAAAGGCTGCTGCAAAATCAATAGAAACTAAGACATTAATGTAATGTTCAGCTTTCCTGTATGTTGGGACACTGAGAGCTCCATTCACTTACACAGTCAATATTTTGCCAGTTTTTCTTCCAAGTTTCAAACAGGTTTGTCAGGGATATTCCTGAAACTGCTGGATAAGCAGACACTCACTCAAGAACGAGATCGCACACAACATCAGTGTCTGTATTCTGTGTGTGTGTGTGTGTGTGTGTGCGTGTTTAGGGGTGCGTTTGTGTGATGCCCTGCCCACAAAAGGGTCAACTCCCCTCACCCAGTTTGTGGCTTAATTCCTTTAACGGTCTGCTATTGTCACGGTCGGGCGGATCACACACAGTAATTCGGCGTGCCCGTGTGGCGTGCTGGCTAGACCCAAGCGCGGCGAAGGCTAGCGGTGGGTTTGGAGCAGACACGCAGTTATTCTAGTAATGATCAGTGCACGAAGCGTGGCTTCGGAACTGTCGTTACAGACAGAGAGCGAGTGGAGCCGGGAAGAGAAAAAGGATTGAAAGGGATAATCACTCACGGTTGCTGAATCAGGCGGAGACTGACGTCGGCAGAGTTTCGGAGCTCCTGACACGAAGAGAATGATGTCTGAGCGGCGAACAGGTGGGTGGCGTCTCTCTTTTAACCCCAGCCCCGTGATCAGCTGATCACAGCCGATCACCGGCTGACAGCTATACACAAACACAGTTGAGGTCATAAAGGACAGGAAGTTGAACATCCTCACTCTACCATCTGACAGGCTGGGGAACAGAAACAAAGGAATGTCTTCGATCATGCTGTTTAGAACAAGGTTCACAACTTGAAGCACAACAATGACAGCATTTAATAAAATCACTCCAACAAGGTTAAACTTAGTATTTAGTATCACACACACACACACACGCATACCTGTTTTTCCTACATCGTGGGGTCCAATGAGTGACAGGTGCCTGATGGGATCCACCCTTTCCAAAGGGTGTAAAGACATGATTTTCACTCCTAAATTCATAATAAATTCATCTAAACTTAAAAATGACTTTAAAAGTCAAACACTCTCAAATAAATTTTAAACCTGAATTTTTGTTTTACTGGGGACCAGACATAACCCGTCTACTGATACTGGGGACCGGTCATGTGTCTATGAGCATACAGTCAACAACACTGATCCATGAAACCTTACTATCATATTACATAATGACTGAGACCCTGAATTGGTTTAGTGGAAGAAAATGGATGGATTGTTTTATTAATCTCATCCTGACTGCCAGATACTTATTTTATTAATTTATTTTTTTAAATCTGATTCTAAAATATTAGTTAGGAAGTTATGAAATTACAAAAACACTACTTATGAAATTTAAGAATGTTGTAAAAGTTGAGCAAAAGGTAACATTTTCTATAGTGTTTTACTTGGTATGATTGAACATATGCAAATAAAATAATTTTAAATCAATTCAGTTTGTCAGTTGATTTTCATCAGATATGAAGCATCAGATCTGCTTTAACAGAAAACAAAACTATATTTTTACCAAACCACATTTGGCAGTTAAAAGAAGTCACCTACTGTACGAAATGGGCAGACAAACGGAGTTTATGCCTTCACGTAACATTTATTTCAGCCTTTTAAAGTCAGACCTTCAGCCCCTTACATCCAACAAACAGTGTATGTGTTTATATCTCTATATACGCACACATACATATATCTATCTATATATCTATATCTCTATATCATATTATATATACTTATATTTATACTTGTATATAAGACAGTACTCCCTGATAAGCAAGGTGGCATTTTTAGATATGTCAGAACAGGAATGTCTTTTCCTTTTCAAAACATAATTAAAACTAATTAAAATGGAACATGAATCTTTCCAAACGTTTTTTTTTTTGACGTCCAAAAACATTGGTCTAGCACAGAACGTAAAAACATTGCAAAGGGGCAAACAAGGCACAAATGAACAATTAAGAACAGGCTGTTAAACTCTTTTTGCAGCTTTACGCTGCATTGCAGTGATTCGATTTTTTACATAGAACTTTACCCCTGTCCAGGTTCTGTTTTTAAGTGCTTTCGGTGAAGCCTCAATACAGGCAACGCACTCCGACTTTCCTGGTACTTTACCAGACTCAATGAAGGACATTAGTGTCTTTTCCACAGCATGGACCTCAGCTGATGTCCAAGTCCTCTTCTTTGATGTTCCTAAAATAGAAAAGAAAGTGACTTAATACAGTTGTAATAATTAATTAAAGATAAATTAAGGCAAAACTAAAAAAGGGTAGATGCTTCAGTTTTAGAGTAATCACTTTTAAATTTTGCACTGTTTCCTCTTAGCTGTTGAGGGTCCAGTTAAATCATGAATTTTCAGAATATTAATAAAATAAATCTGTCAGTGAACAGGCAAATTACACATTAGGTTCTTTATCACAGTTATATGTGGATACATCCTAGGTCCCTGAAACTGCCTACACTTTTCTATCATTTGCATTTTTTCCTTGCTTCTTAGTACCTCCCAAGAAGGATGGAGGATAGATACAAGAAAATCTAAGGAAACATCCACTTCTAACAAGTGAGGTAGCTAACCACAGTTCAGTTGTCAGTCAGCTTTAACAGTTGAGAATAACAATAATAGAAACACTTGAAAGCAGCATTGTTTTCTCCCTGTAGCCTGCTATCACTTTAGCACCTGTAGATAAGTAACAAGCTGCCATCTGGATTCATACTGCATCCTGCTCAGAGACAGAATCCACTTACAGAATTAGTGTCAGTATGTACTTAAGTTCTAATTGTGAACTTAATTTTCTTTTAAATAATACAAAATATTCTACTATATTCATAATACTAGAAACCATTTAAATGGTTGACAAAAATGACATTTCAAAGCTCAAATCAGATGCTTAGAAACGATCTGCCTGTGAGTAGAAATAACAAATAACTTAGTTATCAGTGTTTCTTGCTGACAGACTGACTTTATCCAACACCCCAACATTGGTATGAAATTCAGTGATTATGTGATGGATTAGACCAGTTTGCTCAGCCACTTCAAAAAAATAAATAAATAAATAAAAATATCAGTAATATATAAATAGGGTGGCTTGTCAGATGGAAAACTACTTTTGTGAAGCCTGCTTCTGTGAATGTTGCCTCACTCATCAAATACGAGCTTTGAGATGGCCTGCAAGAGTTAGAATCAAACCAACTTTCGATTTAAAAAAAGAACAAGAAAATTAGTGAATTAGGATGCACCCAGTGTATTTATTTGCATCAGTATGGGATCTTTGTCATCAAAAATGACATATTGTGGCGTGTCATATCTGATGACACTCACTACATGCTATTAAAAAGATTTTTTAAACAGTAACGGACAGGAAATGTTTAAATACATGGGAACTACCAGCCTAACAGCTGTACTGCCATCCAGAGTTAGAAAATGGGCTATAAATTTCATCTTTAACTGATAGTAAACCTGATGTCATTTCTGTTTCCATTCTTACATTGGTAAATCATTATAAAATG
>NW_005187803.1:352746-360915 GCF_000239375.1 Pundamilia nyererei | reverse complement strand
CCAACACCAGAGAATCTGGGATCGTCAGGAGCCCAAGGCATCAATAAGGAAGAACCACACCAGAGTAACAGTGCACAAAATTGTATATTTGAAACACTGCAGCTGCCAAGAAATGTACTTAACACAATAAAATAAGTACAAACTATTTTCCCAGTAATAACAAACTAAAATAAAGTGCGTGCTTACAGTTTGCCTCTGAGTCAAATGAATAAATGAATGTTTGATAACTGATGGATGGTTGGGGCCGGTCTGTGTTTGTCTAATTGTTTGATCTTCCACACTCCAGTGAAGAAGGAAATTTTGAAGTCCTGCAGGTATCTTCCCCACCATGTCATGGGAACGAAGCCTCAGCAGTCTTATCTACTCTTGAGTTGGCTTGCCATCCAGTTAACTGGAACTGTGGAATCACTACTCGTCAATGGAGGCTTGCTTCAGACTGGTTTTCGTCTGTTGAGTCATCATTTACCAGATAAAATAAAAACCTGACTGATGAACAGGGTGGCATTCGGAACAACAAACAACTGCAGCAGAGTCACTTGGAACTCCACCCACATAGCAGACAGGTCTGGCCCGGAGCTGGTGTCAAGTTGGCACTGCTGGCATGGTAAGTCGTATACCATCCAGATATGGGCGAGGCCTGGTGTAGACAGCACTGTTCATGTGATAGCATGCTACATCTGGCCTGATTGTGGTTTGGTTTATGTCGCCCAGGCTCATAGGAAACATGTCTGGACCGGATCCGGAATCAAACTGGCACTTCTGACTGACTGGTGTCATGGCAGGGTGTATATCAACCATATGTGGGCCAGGTCTGGCAATGATGGCACTATTTATGTTCATATTTTCCTATTTTAGTTAGAAGATCCAAATTCCATGTTGCAAAACTATACTGCTATGGTAGCCAACATTTCAAATGCAGGTTTGACAGGTTTGTGAGTGTACACTTTATCCAAAACCTAGTGAGGGGTTACTCATGTTTACCACTGGGTGGCTGTAGCTCAGGAGGTAGAGCAGGTCACCTACTGATAGGAAGGTTAGTGGTTTGATCCCTGGCTTCTCCAGTCTGAATGTCAAGAGTGAATGTGTATGAATGTAGTTAGGAAGCACTCAGATTAGAGAAAGTGTGGGTTTGTTGTATAGAGCTCTGGGAGAATAGAAAAGTGCTTTACAGGAAACAGTCCACTTCCTGTCTGAACAGAGTTTCGTCACATTACTTTTGCACTATTATGTTCCGGAACATGTTGTTATTACATGCTTTGATTAAGGTACACATTAGGCTGACATCAGGGGCCAGAGCTGAAACTGTTCTGGGCCAGCACAGGGCCAGCAGTGTGTCTGCAACTGGCCTTCTGCTCGCCCATGTGTGGGCCACCTCTAGAAAACCAGATCTGGGCCACCAAAGGGCTGTCATTCTTTGCGGTATGTGGGCCATGTATAAGCACATTGTGTGGGCCAGATCCAGGCCATAGCAATTTTGCTATGTGGGCAGTGATTCGGCTTCGGTAACAGTTTGCTGAGCACATGACGTTGGGTGAACGTGAACGCAATGGCGACTGTGGAAAGTCATGTGATCAAGGACAACAGCAAGGGTCACTGGGAGCTCACTGCTGATTGGCCAAGTTACACAACAACAAATCATCTTATTCATCCACATCTTTATTTAAAGCAAAAAGACATGACTAAATAGTTTACATCATACACACCTTTCCGCTGCTCTTTTGTTCTAGCAGGGCTACACACAGTCCTTCAGTCACATGACCGTGTTTTCGCTTTAGTGCCTGTCATTGGCTCGACCCCACATGCAAGGTCTTCAGGTCTGTATGTTGTAGAGCACAAACTCAGTGAGACAGATTATGTTGTGTGTCATGGTCCGCGGCCCGGCGTCCGAGGTGCTGATGGGATGCCCACTCCCGTGGGCGCGGCTGCTAACTCCACACCTGCATCCCATCCCAGGCGATCACCAGGTGGACTATTTAATCCTGCCCAGCCTGCTGCTCCACGCCAGTCCGTAGTCGTCCTTCAGCGGTAACGTACACCTGCGGGAAAGCCCTTATGCTAACTTATCCGTGTGAACTAACACTAACTCTGCCTTGTATACTCAGATCACAGCTCGGCGTGTTTGAGCCCCCAGCCTGTCCACCTGCCTGTCCGGAATTTGGATCACGATCAGCCCCAGCCGCCTCGACCTTTCTGAAACTTCTCCCCACGGACCCTCACCCCTCCCTCCGGTTCCCTCGGCCCCGCTATCATCGTAAGACGCATACTCTACTTCCCCTCGTATACTGCCGTTTTCCCCGCACCCCAATAATCCTTTTTCCCTTTTTCTGTTTCAGCCTCCCACAGTCCCGCTCTTGGCGTTCCTGCGTGATTCACCTCCCGGTCCCTCGGTTTTTCTGGTTCCGTGCGTTTTTTCCTTCTACGCTCCCGGGACACCCTCAGTTATAATAAAGTTTATTTTTGTTCTCTCGTACCGCTGTGTGTGTGTTCTGCTCCTGGGTCCAACTTGTGCGTGGAACTTCGGTTCATGACAGTTGTGCTTACCTGTTGGGATTTATTTTTGTCTTAAAGGCTAATATTTCATTTTTAGCATCGCATATTAGTGTTTTTATTGCGCAGAGTGTATTGTAGAATAGTTTTGAATTCACTCTGATACTAACAGACAACACTTCCTCACAACCTCCTCACAGGAGTATGGCCTTGATCATAAATCTGTTATTATGGTATGCACTATACCCCCTTTAACTGTGATGGTTGTCATGGTAATGGGAACGTTGCCGGCAGAAGGGTCATCTCCAAATAAGGAGATGCCCAGAAAGCTGCAGAAGAAGAAAGGTGAGCCGAAGTGCTGGATCGCAGTCAAAAAGGAGAACTGTGGCTTTTGACCAATCACCTTAGTATTCTGTTTATCACACGTGATAAAAAGTGTTTACTGCCTGTGCGCAGCTGCCTTTAGGCTCTGAGCCAGGAACAGGAAGTGCATGGCACCATGTAAAACTAACATGAAATTCTATTGTTTTGATAATATGTTGTGAAAACTTATAATTGGAGCATATTTGTCTTTTATCTCATAAAAAAACGTAAAAATTAAAGTCGTGCCTGCCACATCGATGTGCTGAAGGCTTACATTGACTGTAAAAGTACCGATAGCGCTAATAGCCAGTCTTCCGTATATGTTGCGTCAATGTTGGTCACTCCCTTTAACCTCTGTGATGATGGGCTGAATGACAAACACAGTTCTGTTTTTGGTATGGCTCTCTGAAACTCTGAGATCTTGACCGACTTTCGAGATTCCTACTTATCACACCTGTGTTAATCTCAGGCAGATATTCACAAGCGTATCAAAGCCACCCAACTGTGTTTAATGACATTCCCACTCAAACCACTGTGTTAATTGCTCTGGGTGACCGTTAAACGGCATATCTACCAAATAAACCCCAAGCGGTTTGATGCAACAAGAAGTAAAACATCTCCTTGATCATAACTTTGCAGCACCCAGTAGTAGTCCTTGGAGCTCTCCATCACTTCTTGTGCCAAAGCCTGATCAAACGGTGCCGTTCTGTAATGACGTAAGGTTAATGCTGTCACGAAACCCGACTCTTTCCCATTTCCATATATGGATGATTGTGTGGACGGCTCAAGTTTGTCACAAAACTAGATCTCGTTAAAGGATACTGACAAGTCCCACTAACCACCCATGCAGCTGAAATCAGTGTTTTTGTTACACCGGACCGTTTCTTACAACATACAGCGATGCCTTTGGATTGCAAAATGCGCCAGCCACATTCCAGTGACTAATGAATACTGATCCGTGTGGGATAAGTAATTGTGCAGTGTATTTTGATAATTCTCTGATGTTGAACTTGGCCAAAGGTGAATTTGGTAAAGCTGTAGTTACTCATATAAGTAAACAGGTAGGGCAAGGGCAAATCCTTCAAGTGGCTGCTAAAGTGCAAGCAATAGTGGATTTCCCTGCTACTCAAACACAATGGATTGATTCATAGGTATCTTAGGTAGTCTTAGGTATGGTAGTGACAATGTGCATCGTGCTTCTTTGGCAGCTTTGACTTTATATCACCCCCTCTGGTGGTCCAATGAGTGTCAAGCTGGTTTTGAAGCAACCAAAATTCGTGCAGCACTCCTACAGGGGGATGAGCATTATGTGGGCCATGCAATTTGTTATTTTTCCCAAAAGTTCAAGAAGCGTCAACTACATTACAGCACAACTGAAAACGTGTTAGCACTACAACACTTCAGAGTGTATCTTGGCTCTAGCCCTATCCCAATCATTGTGTTTTCTGACTATATCCCTCTTGTGTTTTTGTCTCATATGCAGATGCCTTATGTGCAGGTCTTTGTTACTCCAAGACTTCAACACTGAAATCTGCTTTAAGAAAGGTCACGGGAACATTGTAGCCGATGCTCTCTCGGGGTGTAAAATACACATTTCTTATAGGGGGAAATGTTTGGGGGTTTGTTGCGGTGGGGTGGAATGGTATGACCCAAGATCTTAGGGGTTGTGTGTGTTCTTGTGTGTGCATCAAACCACTGGAGGATATTGTTGTGGGTTTTTCTCGTTCCTCCCCCTCAGGTGTGTGCATGGGTGTGTCTTGATGGAGACTCCATGTAAGGTTCTCGGGTCCAGATGACACCTCGCCCCTCCCTCCTGGCCTCCACCACCCAACAAGCAGCCGAGTGTTTCTGTGTTGTTACTGAGAATAAGTCAATTTGTGTGTGTGGTAATATGAGTGCTAGATGCGACCTTTGTAAATAGTTCTGTAAATTAGAGAACTCGTGTTCTTTCACTGTATATATCGAACACTGCTGCAGCCTCGTAGGAATGACAAGTTTTTTTCTGTTGAAACCTGTTTTCTCTTGTTTTTTGTGATAGGAATTTAGGTAAGCAAATTGTCTTTGGTTTGACTTTTATTTTGGGCAGGGAAGCTGAGAGATCTATTGTTATTTTAGCATAGCTCACTGTCAGAGTCAATAAACCGCTGCAGAGGTGGGCGTTTAGAAATTCTTCTATAGCCAATGCCATCAGGGTGTGTTGTGAGAGAGCTCACTGGCTTTACCTATCATGAGATTTTTTTTCAGTTTTATACTGTTTTATAGGCCTCATCACTTGGGACTAAAGCAGATAATATTAATTTGCACTAAGTGGCAGGATTGCCCATTAAAGCCCCCTTTCTTCATGTGTTTCCCTCTGTCATTTCTCATTATTACACATAATTTATGGACATCTGTGCTTTAATCTCTTTGCATGTGTGGATTAGATGAGTTACTTACATCTACAGAGAATTTTATGCCAATGGCATCTTTAGAAATATATTTACCTTGACAAGGGAAGGTCAACTGATCATGAGCTCTAACACTGAGACAGAGACTGAAACATAAGTGCTGATGTAGGAGGAGAAGATGTTAAAATCAAAAGCAAATACTCGAGACAAAAGGACATATCACAGATGAGACCAGGACAGACAAGCTAGACTATACTTCATTTGTGTTATTCAACTGTTGCATTAGAATACTGGGTAGTTTTGTGCAAAATAAACAGGTTGGCTTTTCATACTGTGATGAATTTACAATAAAGGCTGTGTTGCACTGGTGCCACTGGTGTGGTATTCATGGTCAGTGTTCAGTTACATCACGTGTAGCTGAGATTACGCTGATGACGCTTAGTTTCATTGACTACCTTCAGCCTTTATACAAACTTTATGCTGTCTGGTACAAAGGTAGTACAAAGTGTAGAGGATGGAAATAAGCTAATAAAACATCTGCTTACATCTCGTTGAGTTTAGATGTTTTAATCCACAAAGACCAGCAAACCTCAGAGCGGCAGCAGCAGCACAGGTCAGAGTAACTTTTGTACTTTTTACCTAAATGAAGACAGTGCTTCAGTACTTTTACTGGAGCATTTTTATCACAGGTACGGCCCAATGAAGCTTTGTGAAGCTCTGAAGCTTGATTTGAAAAATGACTCAAAGCTTTTCAACACGGTTCTCTTTGATGACATCTGGTGGCCAAAATATGAAGCGCAGCCTGAACCTACAGATGAACATGAACCGCTTCACTGTGAGACCTCGAGAACTGAGTGGCAGCTTCTGTTTAATATCATGTGATGACTCTACTGTTGTGGTGCGTTGAACATGTATTTTATATGGTGAAGAATTATGTATTTGATTATGAAATCATGTTTAAACACGTGCCCTGCTGTGATCTTCCTTTCTTTGTAAACACAATAGATTAAAAATACTTTACATATAATAATAACATAGTCTTATGATGGGTTACAGTAGGTGCATGCTTGTGCTATGAGCTCCCGGTCTTCACGTGGTTATGTTAGGTTATTAGCCATTGGACAGTTACATTTAATGTAATTCATATGTATAGTGTATTTTTATGTATGTTTGGCCTGGGGTTAGAATGTGCTTATGAAATAGTGAAATCACAACAACACATGAGGTTATTCTGTTTGGTTTTTATGAGGAACGGGCTCCTCTTTTCCTCACTGGCTCCATGTGTGTCGCACAATGGTTCATGACTCTGGCCAGATGAACCAAGCTTCTCTATGACACCGAGACTATCTCTGTACTCTGTTCCATATTCCATATGTAGAGGAAATGTCCCCCCTTTGTGAGGGTGTTTGGATTCCTCTTTAACCCTCTGGTTTTTCACTACGTTTGATTTTACCTTTAGAAACTATTTATCCCACATTAATTCTTTTCGGCACATGTCTGAATTTATAGTTTGTTTGTTTTTTCTTTTGACATACTGTATGTGGTGAGGCGTGGTCTGTGCACCTGCAGGGCATCCTTAATCACGCCCGCCTAGTTAAAAACACGGGGACTCAGCGGTTGGTGTGTTTTGTGGTGTGGTGTATTTGCGGCTGGCAGCTTGAGAGTTGCAGCCGCGTGAAATAAAGATGGCTCAAAACTGTGATCCTTGGACCCGCCGTGCCTTATTCACGCCACACTGTATTAACACAATTGGTCTAAAATCACACAAAAATCATCAAATTTGATAGGAAAAAGTTATATTTTTTCAGGTGAATACTACAAATATGTTTAATGCATCATTCTTATAACTTGAAATGCAAATGTATTCGTAAATGTAAAAATATTTTGCACCATGTAGATATTTTGCAAAAAGCAAAGTTATATACGACTATTTACCCAAAAATGTAGCCAATGCTACTACTGAAATTAAAATTACAGAACAATTATGTGTCACAATATGATGTTATACGCATTAATTATGCCACTCCAAAGAGGAGTTTCTGTCCACTGCAGGACAGAGGAGCACATGTCAGGCCTGATAACACTCCTCATGTTTCAGACCTGGACACAGTGTTTACATTGTAACCTGCCTTTGATGGCCTTTTAGCACCAACTGTAAGATTCAGTAGTGCCCTCATTGTTAAGTTCAAACAACCACACTACACACTAACTACATATGTACAGGCCTTTGGCTGGAGGCCTTTCAGCTTTCAGGGGAAGGTGTTCGATTGGATGCATGGATGCAGTCTTTGCACCTATGAGGCTGTGAGGCCTCAGGGTCTGGTGGGTTCTGCTGCATCAGAAGAGGAGTACTGCAGCCATGCTACCTTGGTACCACTTTGCCTTGGCCGCTAGCTCTCCTGTGCATGAGACCAGTCTAATGTTACCTGCTGAGCTGTGCCCACTTCAAACTCACCGCCTGACTGGTCTCACAGGGACTCTACTGAGTTCTCCATTGGTTTGGAAGGACTGGACCGACATGGAGAAGGGCCATGCAGTGGGCCTGGTGACTCACCATCAGCTGGTCTTCACAGACGCTTACCCAGTCGGTGTGGTCCATGAGGGTTGTGGGGTCAGTGAGCACTGGAACAGCCACTGTTCAGCCCAGCACATAAAATATGCTGGAGCTGCGAGCCCTTGTCCTGCCGAGGCAGTCCCAGTCACCTGTTCACTGTTCACTCACTTGTACATGCACCTTAGACACTGAGGGGTTCTTTGGGGGTCGATGAGCACTGCTGTCCAGCAGTCTCATGCTCGTGTTGCATCCCTTCCCTCAACAGCCGTTTAGTTTCCACACAATCATACACCAGCACATGCCCCCAACAGGCCATTTTTAACGCGGACCATGTCTAAATGTAAATAAGCTCTACCTTCAGTTTTTACTCATATCTTA
>NW_005187803.1:314393-317934 GCF_000239375.1 Pundamilia nyererei | reverse complement strand
GTTTTAGCAATGAGACTAGAAAGGATACTACCTGCCATTACACATACGGACCAAAATGGTTTTGTGCAAAGCCGACAGGGGTTTCACAATGTGAGGAGAGTTCTTAATATAATTCATGCCTGTGAAGAGTTCCCTGACAATGCAATCTTATCTCTCGATGCAGAAAAAGCATTTGACCGAGTGGAATGGCCCTATATGCTCGAGGTGCTTAAACGGTTTGGATTTGGTGAACATTTTTGTGGATGGGTCAAAATAATACTTGTTGATACTACTGCAATGATATCTACTAATAACTTCATCTCTCACCCTTTTGAATTGTTTCGAGGTACAAGACAAGGGTCACCAATTTCACCTTTTCGTTTTAGACATGGAACCACTGGCGATAGTGGTTAGATCACACACCTCAATTCACAGCATTAAGACCATGGATATTGAACACAAGATAGCAATGTATGCTGATGATACTATTTTGTTTCTATCACAGCTTGCAGAAACAATACCTGCTCTCTTGGAATTGATTAATCAACTTGGTACAATCTCGGGATTCAAGGTGAACAGAGAAAAATCATCAATTATGTTTTTAAATGGTAATGAGAGGAGAAAACCATTAGTATCCCACCCATTTGTGAATGCTGCATAAGGATTTCGATACTTGGGCATCATAATAACTCCAACTATAAGCAAACTTAGTTCAACCAACTACGAACCCATGGTAGCAGAATTGGGGGAAGAGATCAACAGATGGACAACATTGCCTATATCTATACTGGGAAGAATAAACATAAAAAAGATGACCATATTACCCAAATTCCTATATGCTTTTCAATCAGTTCCACTAGCCCCGCCACCTTCTTTTTTCCCAAAAAACAGAAAGCTTCTCTCTAATTTTTTCTGTAACAACAGGAAGCCAAGACTTCGACTCTCTCTCCTCTACGTGCCCTATGATAGAGGAGGGCTACAGTTGCCAAACCTAGAATGGTATTATTGGGCTGCTCAGCTGAGGGCCACAATGTTTTGGTTTTCTAAATACGTTTTCTTGCTGTGGGTAGAAATTGAAAAAATGTTTTAATGTTTTATCCTAATATAGTGGACATATGTTATAAGTGTACTGATCACAAGGGTCCATTGTACCACTCTTTGTGGGAGTGTGAAAAGATTCAAAAGTTTTAGTGCTCAGTGTTAAAATATATTTCTCAGATCACCCTGTCACATTAAGTCCCAACGTCTGTATTTTAGGCATTTATTAAGATGACTGTAATTTAGCTCAGACAGAAAGATGGTTGACCTTTGCTTACTCCAGGCCAAATGTTGCATTGCAATATGCTGGAAGAATGTTGGTGGCCCCTCTTTTGACCAATGGTTAAACAGTGTGTCATCAAGTTCAGTTCCTGAGAAACTGACCTATGTGGTTAGGAAAAGATCATCAGAAGTTTTTGACATTTGGAAAATGATCCTGGAGCTATTAAAGACTGGGGATGTTGAGGAACTGGAGAGAGGATAATGTAATGAAAATATGCAACTAAATTTGGGAATGTATACAGTATAGACTATCCTGTACTTTTTTTTTGTTTTTTATTTTATTTTATTTTTTTAATTTCCCTTAGTATTTTTTTTGAATGTCTTGCTTTCTTAGTGCTTTCTTACTGCCACATATTCAAGGTGTTTAAAGTGTTGGATGTTTATGAATACAAAATTCAATAAATATGTTTACAAAAAAAACCCAGTGAAATGTGGATTATTAAATATTAGGTCTCTCTCCTCCGAGTCTCTGTTAGTACATGACTTAATAATTGATCAACAAATGGATTTACTCTGCCTTACAGAAACCTGTTTGCAGCAGGATGATTATGTTAGTTTAAACGAATCAACACTCCGAATCATAACAACTGTCAGAATAGGAGGAGTGGCAGCATTTTCCCACACCAGCCTATTAATCAACCAAAGACCCAGACAGACTTTAAATTCATTTGAAAGGCTGATGCTTAGCCTTGTCCACCCCAGCTGTCATTACAGTCAGCGTCTTTATGAAAGTGCAGACATGACAAAAGACACACTGTCGAAGAGTGCCAGAAATGATTGGTAACTAATTATTCAATGCAGAGTGAGTGAAAAGAAACAGTTAGGCTGCAGTAGGCCTAGGCTGCTGGGGGCTCCTCATGATGCACTAAGAGGATTCAGGGTCACCTGATCCAGCCCTAACTATATGCTTTATCAAAAAGCAAAGTTTTAAACCTAATCTTAAAAAGTAGAGATACTGTCTGTCTCCTGAATCCAAACAGTTCCACTTTTCAATGCCCTGTTTACGGTTTACAAACACCCCAGCGCTCTGAGACTGACCTGCTCAGTTGGGGTGATAGAATACTACCAGGTCTTTAAGATGAGATTCACAGGGAGCCAGTGAAGAGAAGCCAAAATGGGAGAAATATGCTCCCTCTTTCTAGTCCCTGTCCACTTTTGTTGCAGCTGACTGAAGGTTTTTCAGGGTTTTTTATTTTATTTATTTATTTATTTTATTTGCTTGTGTTGAACCTTAGGTTAGGGCCTAACTGAGAGCATAAGTAAACCTTTACGGAAGTCCTTCTAATACTGAGAGGCTTTTAGCTTTAATAACACTGAAGAAGTCACATGATTAAGTCTCCTGCTTAAAATAAAGTGACAAAAACAGCAACAACAACAACAGCAGATTCTGAACTCTTAGCTCAGCAATTTCCAGTTTCTCAAGGTGAGGACAATCCCCCTGAAAACTTCTGTCCGAACCTTTCTGTGGAACATACCTGGCAGCGGCCCATGTAGGCCAAGATTTTCCCAGCCTGGTGCAAATGGCACAGACTGCGGTGGTCGATGCCCTCAGTGTCGCAGACTGGGTCCTCGCTGTTCTTGTCGCAGGTTGCCGCGTGCCCGATGCACTCATACTGCGGACAGTCCGACACGTCACTCAGACACACGCGATACTTTGGGATGCACCTGCCAAAGCACACATAAACATACAGTACCACGGCAAAGTATTTGCCCCTTGAGCGCCCCTGATTTCTTAGTCTGTTACATATTTGCCACACCTATATGTTACAGGTCATCAAAATAAATATAATTAGATTAAAGACACAAGCTTTAATCACATATGGGCAGATTAGCCTGGATAACTCTTTCCCCTTAATAAATGAAATAATCATTTAAAATGTGCTTGTGCTAGTGTGACCACTAAGTCAAATGTATGCAAAAAATCATCACAACGGCAAATCCTTTATCACAGCACTGCATGTATATAACTCCATTCTGTTCTTTAAGGAACTATGTGTACGCAATTTCCAAAGCTGCAATAAAAAGAGAAAATGAACAGGAGCAAACCTTTTTCTTCTGAACACACAGAACCTTGCTCTATTACCATAGCAACGGAAAAGTCTTCAAGGCTGGGCGAATCATGTGTTACACACACCTGAGGTGGATCACTCACTGCATTGTTTACTCTGAGAAAGCAAAGAGCTTCAGCGCTCGCTCTGTGTGCGTGCGTGTGTGTGTGTGTGTGTGTGTGTGTGTGTGTGTG
>NW_005187803.1:310525-314300 GCF_000239375.1 Pundamilia nyererei | reverse complement strand
GTGTGTGTGTGTGTGTGTGCGTGTGTGTGTGTGCTCATTTTAGTTTAACATTTTATTACACCATTGTTGCACCAACACAGCTGATGAGCTGATGTATCACAATCAATGCTGTTTTGCAATTCTTGTTGGTCTCAGCATCTTTTACAGATGCTTCACAAATACAGAATTTGATTTTAAACGTGCTGATCTTGTATTAGTAACAAAATGAAGAAGGATGCAGTTTTAAAATAGAATAATCAATAATAATTATAAAGTTATTTGCTCATTATTTGATTATTAGCTTAGATGAGACACATATCTACTGATAGCCAAGCTGATATCAGAAGGTTCCAGATATCACTCACATAACTGAACCGGTCGCTCTCACCCTCCCTGGCAGCCACTCTGAACTGATCAGTTTTTCCGTGTTCAAGACTCCTCTCACTCGTTTTAGGTTATCCCTGGCTCCAGCAACATGATCCCAATATTGACCGGAGGAAAGATTACATCTCTGGGTGAGGAGATGATTGTCACACGAACTGCTTTGATTACTTGGTGATGCCATTCGGGTTGGATAACAAATTGTTTGTAAAAGGGAAGAATTGTGAATTCCATGTGAAAACGGTCTCTTTCCTGGATTACATCATTGAGCAGGGGAATCTCAAGCCTGATCCGGTTAAAGTTCAAGTAGTATTTGACTGGCCCAAGCCTTCTAATTGAAAACAACTCCAGTGCTTTGTAGGATTCACTCATTTCTATCACTGTTTCATCCGGGACATTAGAAGAATTGCCTTGCCTCTCGCTCACTTGATTTCTCCCACAGTATTGTTTCAGTGGGACCAGTTAGCTCAGACTGCCTTTAACCACCTCAAGAAACCCTTCGTCTCTACTCCTATCCTATCACTACTGGACATAACACGCCAGTTCATCATGGAGGAGGATGCCTCCGACCCTGGGGTGGGAGCTGTGCGCTAGAAAGACCATGAAGGTAAGCTCCACCCCTGTGCTTACTACTGTTACTCCTGCAGAACATAACTATGAAGTAGGGGACCTGGGAACTCCTAGCCGTAATGCTTGTCTTGCAGGAGTGGCGGCACTGGCTCGAAGGAACTTGAAAAACATTCATCGTCTGGACCGATCATAAGAACCTGCCTATCTGCAGTCCGCCAATTGGCTAAACGCCCGACAAGCCACGTGGGCTCTGTTTTTCACCTGTTTCAACTTTTCCAACACTTACAGGCCTTGTTCACGCAACATAAAGCCTGACGGGCTCTCCCGGCAATTCTCGACCTCTGAAGACACTCCCAAGAATCCTGGATTCTCCCACGTACCTGCATCATGGGAGCGGTGACCTGGGAGACCAAATCAGCTATTTGGGAGGCTCAGTGGTTGGAACCTCACCCTGTACCCGGCCCACCAAGAGACTTTATGTTTCATCCTCTGTCCGGCCTCAGGTACTCCACTGGACAGATAATACCAAGTTCACCTGCCGTCCAGGGATTCACCAAACTATCTCCTTCCTTTAACACCTCTTCTGGTGAACACCGCTGGCCAAGGACACAAGGTAGTATGTTTCTGCCAGCACGACCTCAAAACAAGTCAAAGAGCTCTCCCCCCATTGGCCTGCTTCAACTTTTGCCAACCCCTGTACGACCGTGGTCACACATTGCCCTTGACTTCGTGACCGGTCTACCTCCCTATGCCAGGAACACGGTAATTTTGACTATCTTTGATTGCTTTTCTAAAGTGGCTCACTTTGTGGCCTTATCTAAACTCCCTACAGCCCAACTCTTCACGAACCACATCTTCCGGCTCCATGGGATCCTTTGGACATCATCTTTGACCGTGGCTTCAGTCCCTTACATTCATCATCTGCGCAGGTTTTGCTGCCTATGGAGGGCCACCTGAGCTGCTCTCCTTCCAACCAAGGAACAGAACAAGCAGCTGGCAGACCGACATCGGACCCTTGACCTTCCCATTAGCCCAGCAGAGGGCTAGTAGAATCTGGAAAGATTCTAGAAAACTGGCTCTCAACCCTCCTAACCCTGTTTCTGCCTGTCTGAAGTTAACTCGCAATATGCACATGCATGTTGTCTTCCAGCTCAAACCTTACCTCTCTAGTCCCATTGTGACTGGACACTCGAGCGAGTGTGTCGTGAGTGAGCGTCAGCATAGATTGCGAGTTGGACCTGTGGGTGACTGTCTTGGTGAAGAGCTTTTGGACGTGTTTCCCTTTCCTCGATTCCCTAGAGCCCTTTCCCCTTAGCCACTGTATAAAGCACCAGGTGTCATTCTGTAAATAAATCCACTTTAATCGTAACCCTTCAGAGTCCTGCAGTTTGAGTCCTGCATTTGCAATATGTTTCGAAGTAATGTAAGGTACTGCATGACCCTGATGAAGGCCACAAGCCGAAACGCGTTGGTCTATTATTAAAGTTGTTCATCTTCCCTCAAGTGTTGCTGGAGTTCCTGCTTTGTGAATACTCGTCAGTTTTCACAGTCAGTCATAGTTTGTTTATAGTTTCATGTTTGCAGCTGCCTTCAGCCTGAATAAAGGCTCACTTTGTGTTGAAACCAGCTATACCTCTCTGCATCTGCTTTTGGGCCCGTTCACAAAATACCCCAGCGCAGCCCACCGTGACAACTTCCAACATGCACAAACATTTGACCACACAGCATGCAGTTAATTTGCATGAATGTAATGTCTTCTAGTGGTGAAGCCGACCTAAAGACCACCCAAATAGTCGTCTGATAGGTGAGCCACAGTCTTGCTTAGCCTCCCTGTATTCTAAGCAGGTACAGAGGATGGCTTTATCAATCCTTAAAAATGGTTCCCATCCTCTAAGGGGTGAATTTCAGCTTCTTCCCTCAGGACGGAGGTTTCTATTTCCGAGATGCAGGACAAAGCGTTATAAAAATAGCTTTGTCCCTGTTGCTGTCACTGAATTAAATAGGAACTGTTTTTGATTCGAAATATTAAAATTACTATATATGTGCCACAGTGAGCTTTATATATTTACTAGGTATGTGTGTTTTTTTAAAGGGATGCCAAATGCTGTCATTTTTCTGTAAAGCAAATTTACCTTGTCTTTGGGTATAAATAAAGTTACCTTGACCTTGATAGAACCGACAAGAGAATCGATAAGGAATTGAATTGATAAGTGATGTTGATAATGGAATCAGAATTCCAAAATTCGTATCAATTCCCATCCCTAGTTGGGACAAGGACAGAGAGCAAGTAAAATGTACTGAACCCACCTCTGGTTTCTCTGGCAGGGTTTGCTGGCACATGGTTTACTGAGGTGGCACGGGCCAAAGACAAACTGACTGTCCTTGAATCCCATACATCGAGCAACGCAGGCACTGGGATATGTCCGCCCATTAGAGGCACACACTGGAACAAAGCGGTCCTGGCAGCTACAGGGAAGACCTAGGGGAGGGCAGAGGGAGACAGAAACCACTATTTCACTGAGAAGCGTGACTTATATACAACCAAGAGTTAACAGAAAGCTAAAAGAAACAATTTGCTTTAAGGAAAATAACCTGTTAGGGTTGTATTCTAATCCATCATACTCTCCAAAGTAGAGGCAAACATCTCAGAATACTGGGGTTTAGTTCTGTCCATGCCTTGCTTTTTAACCCACCGGATGCAATTTTAGCAATCTAATCATAAACCCATATCTCTTTTTTTTTTCTTTCCTTTTTTTGTGTCCCGTTTGGATCTTTAGCCATCAGAATTGTTGTCTTAAGGCCAAGAAAGATGCCAAGCGGATTTATTTTACCAAGTGGATCATCA
>NW_005187803.1:281431-286649 GCF_000239375.1 Pundamilia nyererei | reverse complement strand
ATGATGATGATGATGAAGTGTCCTTTAGGTTTACTGGACAGTAACTGTTTCTCTCTTTGAATGTGTACATTTGATGTTATACGTCCTCTCAGTATTTGTAAAGCTGCGTCCACAGTTTGGCCTAATGACCTCAGAACAAATAAACTCTTGTTCACACACACACACAGATTTTGCAAACAATGGCAGGTGATGTAATAACTGGAGGGACTGGGAAGGGCTGATGGCTGGCTGTTAAGCGGTGGCCCAATTTGAGCTTCGCATCCACACAGGAACCAGAGTCCTCCACAGAGCCACACTGTTCACTTCAATAGCAGTTGGAATAAAATACACTGTAGCACAGCAGTCTCCAACCTTTTTTGCGCCACGGACCGGTTTATGCCCGACAATATTTTCACGGACCGGCCTTTAAGGTGTCGCGGATAAATGCTACAAAATAAAACCAGTACTGGTACCAAAAAAGAAGATTTATTCATAACACACGTGAAAAGACCCTGAAAACCGAGTTAACGATCAAAACGATAACAAAATAACGCTGAAAACCAATAAAAACCCTGAAAACCATACATTTCACACCTGAGCCTCAACTCTCGCGGCGCCTCAACGACTCACGGACCAGTACCGGTCCGAGGCCCGGGGGTTGGGGACCGCTGCTGTAGCATATCAGCTTCATTCAGAAAAAGAAAGTTAACTGCACAGAATCTCCTCTTATCTGCAGATGATGTGGTTCTGTTGGCTTCATCGGGTGGGGGCCTCCAACCCACACTGCAGCAGACCCCACCCTAGTGTGAAGACAAGAGTCTGAGGCCATGGTCCTCAGCTGGAGAAGGGCAAAGTGCCTACTTCAGCTCAGGCACAGATTTATAGCTGCTTTGAGATTATTATGTTATTCCTGATTGAATAAAAAAATCAGGTTGTAACCAAATATAAAACTAAGGTATGATTATCATCGCTTTTGTCCTTGTTTAATATTTATTCTATATTTTTTTAATCTTTATTTTGAACATGTTGAAAAAGTA
The DNA here is from genome assembly GCF_000239375.1 of Pundamilia nyererei. Lineage (NCBI taxonomy): Eukaryota > Metazoa > Chordata > Actinopteri > Cichliformes > Cichlidae > Pundamilia > Pundamilia nyererei. The sequence continues at coordinate 285,633 of NW_005187803.1, read as the reverse complement.
CAACAAAATAAAATTAAAAGAGACAAATGAACAAAGCAAAACAAAAGGAAAACGAGCAACCACAACCATTTAAATCCAGGTTGAGGACTCACCTGTTCTCATGCTTTTTATTGTTTTTGTTTTTTAATGTCTCTGTGAAGCACTTTGAATCACCTTGTTGTTGAATTGTGCTATATGAATAAACCTGCCATGTACCAGTATTTCCTGTAATACTGTGTCCCATCCCACAGATACACCTTTACACTACACTGTACCCTATGAGGACATCCAGATCACACAAGCTGTGATCAACAAGCTGCAGAAGTGTACTTTTAAATCAATGAACAGTTTGTCTCTGTTCATGATCAGCTCTTTCTAGATGACTCCCTTTAAGTCAGTGTGTTGATGTTTATTTAGTCCATAGTGAAAACCTATTTCTGGTATTTCAGGTGGAGTCACAGAACTTTTAACTTACTTGTTAATCACACTTCAAAACATAGTGACTAAAAAAAGGAACAACAGATCAAAGTCAGAAAATGGCAATACAATGCATGAAACAAGTTTCTAGTTTTCACCTCCTAGGACCTGGCGTCCACAAATGTGGACATCACATTTTGGGTTGTCTAGACCAAAATACTACATTTTGCTCTACAAGGGCCTGATATCCACTTACGAGGACGTTATTCTGCTACTTCTCTATCAAAATTTAAAACGAATGTCCTCATATGTGGATGTCAGGCCCTTGTAGAGCAAAATCAGGTAAAAAGATAATTCTTTGTTTTTAATAATGGAGTGGATTTATATAGCGCTTTTCAAGGCACCCAAAGTGCTTTACAATGCCACTCTCACATTCACACACTGGTGGAGGCAGCTACAGTTTTAGCCACAGCTGCCCTGGGGCAGACTGACAGAAGCGAGGCTGCCATATCGCACCATCGGCCAACACCAGTAGGTGGCAAGGTAAAGTGTCTTGCCCAAGAACACAACGACCAGGACAGAGAGCCCGGGGATCGAACCGGCGACCTACTGGTTACAGATATGCTTCCCAACCCCCTGAGCCACGGTCACCCTCATTCATCGTGTCCCAATCAGCCCAAATAGCAAAGAGAAAATAAAAATGCATGAAATGAAAGAGTTCGGGTCTTAGGAGGTTAATGTTGATGGTGTGCAAGCTTCAGATCTGGGGATCCACACGTTTATCTACAATGTCACACCTGAACAGACACAGGTGATTATGAGAAGTGGTCAGTGGGAACAGTACAAAATCAGATATGCATTAAAAGTTTAATAACGATACTAAGGCGAAGAGTACGAATTATTCACCTGCGCCTAAGAACATCATGCCAAATAAGATTTTATTTCCTCACTTTGATTTTGTCTATGGCACAAAATCATAGCTTGTGTTGGCACAGTACAAATTCAGGCTCCTGTGAGGAACTTGCTACATATGTAGATAACGTGTCACTGACATGCAGTGACCATAACACAGCCATTTTAAAGTGGGTGAGCAGTAGAAGACTGACCTGTTATTGAAGTTGGTGCAGTAAGTGAGGTCCTTGCAGCCCAGCTGGCAGGGCTCTCTGACGTCAGCCAGGCAGTTGATGAGCTCTGTTTCCACTGGGTTGTACTCACAGAGCTGGTCAAAGTCTTGCCATGTCTGGCTGCCCCAGTTGGAGCTGATCTCCAGACACATGTCCCTGGAACACATTTATAATCAACCTGTAGTTCACCTCTGCTCGCTGTAAATGACACCCAAACACCGTCTTTCACTGATGTCAAGAACTAAAAGTGGCATACCTGCAGAGTGAGGTGTTGGCTTTGGAGCAGCAGTGCAGCTTGGCACAGTCCATCTTGGCAGGAAGGTTATCCTCTTCAGTTATGGAAGGAGTCTGGACACTGCTCAGAAAGCACTGCCACATAGGCTCCTGAGGGAGCGGCTGGGAGCCGCACTCTTTGATCAAACCCTCCATAATCTCATGCTCTGTGCTCATAGTGCGAAGGATTTGTCGGCAAGCCATCTGGCAGTGGGTAGCTGCCCTGTCGCAGCAGTACAGACCTGCATGTGAGACAACGTTACTGAGTTTATACATCGCCCACTGAAATTCCCACGCTCACTACATCAGTCACGAAACCGCACACACAGAGTTTCCACAGATATTTGTATGTCTGTTTAATGAAGTGAAACACTAAACATATATAGTCAAATGTGCAGGATGTCTCTCTGTGTGTGAGGCTGGCTTTATGGAAGATGTTTAGTGCAGACGTCCCACAGTGGGTTGGTTAATACACTCATGTTAACTAACTAGTGACAGAACAACAGAACCAAAGACAAGAACCAGTCGTGGGGATCCCGTCTGCACCAGGCCTGGCTGCAGCACTGAGCTGCACAGCAGGGCTCCGTGGGGTAAACACATCCATGTGCTCGGTGTTCAGGACGGTCACGTGGTGCAACAAAAGGTTTATTCAACAAACCTTCAAGCAAGGGTGCGTAGACCTGGGATATAGAGTACGCTTGGGGAGTGTGATGGTGTGTACAGTGTCTATTTAACTGTCTCCACGTTGGGTGAGTGCTGAGTAATTGCATATGCAAAGCACACTGTGCACTGTCGATCTTACGTGCTGCACAATAATATTCAATATTTAGTATTTACTGTTATCTTCACATAGATCATCGCGATGATGTCGTTTATTATATTGCTGTCTTTCTTTGCTTGTTTTCTCTTTTTTCTTTCTCAACAGGTGATCCAGGTGATTCATAGATGTATTTTTTGTCGGTTTGTTTTGTTTGTTTTTGTTTTTTGCCCTTTATCCCCATCCCTCTGTTTTTCTTTCCCTCTTTCTTTCCCCCAGTCACGTCTGTCCCGTGCGTAGAAAGTGAAAATAAAATAAAGTAAACAATAAAAGGTGAATCAAATAGACCAATACGGCCGGGATGGTCCATTTGGTAAGGTAAATCCGTTGGGCATCTTTGCCTTTAGACAATAATTCTGATGGCAAAGAGCCAAACGGGACAGGAGGGAAAAAAAAACCTTTCATCTGAGTTTTTAAAGTTATGGATGAAGATCATTTTTGCCAACTTGCTGACTCTTCAGCATGAATTCATAACTGCTTTTACCCTTGGACATTATTAAAAACAAATGTTTCTGTATTACCTGTGGAGTGAATGGTAGCTCAGTCAGTGGTAAACATGGATGAGCTGTACTCAACTTCCTGTCTTAGTGATCGTTTTATATGCACCATATGACATCTGCAGAGTCTCATGGAGTTTGTTTCTAATCCAGCACTTTACTCTCTTCATAGCAAACACTGAGCTGCACTTCCTTTTGTTGTGTGTGAAGCAGATGGACTTACTGTCCACAGGGCTGTGTATGGGGTAGGACTTTGTGAAGTTGTTGACACAGTGAATCAGCTGAGCACTGTGAGTCTGACAGTAGTCTTTGACAGCGCTGATCTGGGACACGGTGGGGGTCGAGTCGGTCCTGAAGATGGCCTGGCAGTACTCTCTGCAGGTGGTGTGACGACCTGCATAGCTGCAGCATGTAGAGCCCACTGCAGGGACACACACACATGCACACACAGGTTAAACAGTAAGAACAGCTGGCTGAGGTTAGGAGTATCAAAGTATGCGGTGACTGTGCCAAGTGGGCCTGAGGTTTTCAAGCTCTGCCAAAATCCCAGTTGGTTACAGTCAGGGAAACAATACCATGACTTGCAAAGAAATGAAGAGTTTATCATTGTGATGGTGCTTTCTTTGTTATTTGTCACACTGTCTCAGATTCACAGATAAACTGGAACAGTGAGGACTCCATCCAGGACAATTCATCCAGGAGCACAGAAGCACAGAGAGAAACAAGAAATGCAGATCTTACTCGCCTCAGGTCAGAGTTCATTATTCAGCATTAAGGAAGGCGCGGGGCAAAACTGGCATCAAGGAGTTCCAAGGAAAAAGCCCCTGCTTACCAAAAAGTCCACACAGGCTCATCTCACATTTGACAAAAAACATTGTGACGAGCCCCAAAACCTTTGATAAAATCTTCTGTGTGTTGTAAAGTCCCGATCCATCGGCATGAAACTAACACAGCATTTCATAAACGCAAAGCACCAACAGACAAACATGGTGGGAGTGTAATGGTCTGGGGCTCTGCTTTGATGGAACCATATACCCTGAACCCACACCTGAAGCTCAAGCACCCTCAGGTTATGCAGCATGGTCAACCAACCAA
>NW_005187803.1:270896-280944 GCF_000239375.1 Pundamilia nyererei | reverse complement strand
TTTTCTAACACTGGAATATTTCTAACATTTTGAGTTATTTTCCAGTGTTAGAAAATCAGCACTTATATTTAACACTCAGAGGATTGGACACATACAGACACTCTCTAGTATTAATTTAACACTGGAGTTTTTGCTGTGTATCGACACACTGTGGCATGCTCTTGGAAATCCTCCACTGTGACTGAATGAAAACAATTCCGCAAAGAAAAGCAGCCTTCAGAGCAACATGAACGACTCACTGCTGGTTATTACAAACGCTCGATTGCATTTCTCCTCATTAGGTTCAAGGAGCAGCCACTCTTTAACAGTGAAAGGAAGGTTTGTTTTCACAATAGACCATTGTTTAATGAGTGTTTTGCATTAACTTGGATTATCTTTGTCTAATATTAACATTTGTTTAACCCTGTGAAAAATGCAAGTGTGACAAATAAAACTAAGAATAAAACTGGCACTGTACAGCAAAAAACGAATACCACTCAAACTATTCTGTAAAGAATCATAACAAACAGATATAACAACAACAACAACAACAACAACAATAATAATAATAATAATAATAATAATAATAATAATAATAATAATAATAATAATAATACTGATATATCCTCTAAACAAGAAGTTATGAGGTAGGCAAATTACAAAGCTCTGCTATTTGTTTATTTATAGTACGTATGACAAACCAAGGATGGAGACAAAAACACTAAATGTGGCAGGAAGTGAGTGAATGAGTAAGACTTACTTTCATTTTTGGTGATGCAGCTGTAGAGCGAGTTCTAGAATGAGAACAAGAAGCTGTGGTGACTCTGCTCACACAGACCACACTACTGCAGCAGAAACATGTTACTGGATTCAAGTCTCTGAACCACTGAATGACCTTTGACCCTTGACTAAAAAAGCCTATATTTGTGCTTTAGTGATTGATCACATTTCATTCAAACATTGGAACAGACGTGAGGAAACTGTGATTCTGACCAAGAAAACACTTGAAGCAATAATAATAACAACAACAGTGTGGAAACATTAGTAACTTCCATGTAAGCGTGCACATTTTCATCGACACATTGATACTCTTGTAAATCTGTAAAGGGAGCAGTCGAAGGAGGAAGAGACAGAAACAAGCACGAGGACATTTACAGTCTGACAGCTAGCTTCAATAAGCGATGTAAGCATAACAGCAACAATCCATCTGTGAGCGACACAGAAACACAGAGCTAAGAACTTCATCTGTCTGACAGTGTGCCACTGCAAAATACTCTCACCTCTCTGAAGCTGTTGGACTTACCTCTGTGGTTTTCTTGCATACTTTTGTTATATCATTTTTTGAAGATGCCTACATGGGGAAAAGAAATCAGATCAGTGTTGGGGACAGCAGCTCACACCCCAGGATGGACTCACAGCATCTCACCTGTTTGCATTCCTTGCGACACTCGGTCGTGATGGCCAGTTCACAGCAGCCCAGCCCCACCCAGCCTTCTGATTTCCTCGATACTCCTGCAAGCAAATCATACACCAGAGAATCAGCTCTTTGCCACGTGGATTTCTTTCTATGGCTATTAACTATCACACTTTGTGACACTGATTTATTTACTGTTACTGTGAATTATGAAAACAGATTCACATTTACTTATTCTGAGATTTTCATATTCAAACGAGAGCAGCGATAACACCATGGAGGTGGTTTTATGGTGAAGCAGAGCGAGCGAGTTCACTGCCTGCAGTAAGCTCTGCTGTCACATGTCTGAAAACAAAGGTGTTGACTGTAGTCACTGTCTGTGCTTCTCATGCTGTATATTCTGATCTTTGCAGAGTGAACTTCACTATCTCCACGTGTCCGGGGTGGGTGGAAAGTCCTCTCCCCCATCTGTCCAGCCACCATCGTGCACGTGTACGGACACACCTGCAGGACCAGCTTAAGAGTAAATCCATGAATGTTGCTGGAAATCAGTGAACATCAATGATGGACGATGTCTCACTCTGAGAGGACTGGAGGAAGGTTTTTTTGATTCCTTCATCCATCCATCCTCTTCTGCTGATGTTTGTCAGGGTCATCGGTGAGCTGAAGCCTGTCCCAGCTAACATAGAGCGAGAGGCAGGGTGGAGGACACGTCTCCAGCCTGACGCAGGGCTAGCACCCAGAGACAGACAACCATTCACACTCTCTAACCCCACTAACTGCATGTCTTTGGACTGTGGGAGGAAGTCACCCAGAGACAACCCACACAAACACAGGGAGAGCATGCAAACTCCACACAGAAAGACCCCGGCCTGATTCAAACCCAACATGCTCTCGCTGTGAGGCAGCAGCGGTCTCGCCACTGTGCTGCATAGCCCGAAGTAGACACCGCCCTCAACAGTGTCACATCAGAAAGCACCCAGAGGGACATTTTAGACACCTGTGATTCCACAACAACCAAATGTTTTCAGTTGGTGCTAAGCTGCCGACTGCTACAAAGCCATGCTGTTAAGAACATGGCGTACACAACCTGACACTGCTATCATCTCTCATCAATGTTCCTCTATAAACAGTATGTACTGTACATTTACATGTGCTGTCCCCGTGTCTGCCCGGCCACGTGTGCTTCTGTTTACTTTCTCCTCTCACCTCCCCGCCAGGGCGGAGCTCATTGCGGGCTCCCGCCCTTGGCTCACATACCTTCTCTTTATCAGGCTGCAATTATGTGTTGGACATTTAAGGCCGGGACACAGACGGTCTCATTGCTGGATGATTGTGCGAGACACGTTAGTGAATCTCTAGCTCTGTGAATCTCCTGTGTGTTTTTGCCTCTGAGTAACCGGCGTTTCCCCGTGTATAGTTTTCCTGGACCCGTGAATGAGATTCCCTTCCCGGATTTTTCCCTTGGACCCTGCAATTGCCCCACTGTATCTGCACTTGGTGATTGTGTAAATAAATGTCATTCCTTGTATTGGACTCTGATCTGCGCTTGAGTGTGACATGTGCTGCACCAACAGATGCCGGTGCAACAGTTTGCAGACAGATTTTATTTTGGTTGGTGGTTAAATACAACAGCAGATCAGCATCAGGATGTCGTGGTTTCACCTGCTTACCTGGAAGTGTAGAATTGATGCACATCCAAAGTTCATTCTGTAAGACATAAAAATGGTTAATGTCAGAGGTTATTAACAAAAAACCTTAATAACAGCTTTTATAATTCAGGTAGCATAATTATCAGATATGTAGCTCTGTTTTTCTCACACACCGTGGGTTTGTTAAAAAAGCAATTTTGCAATTCCACTTCAATGTCTGGGAGAAGAAGCACGAACTTTGGTAACTTTATAATTCCATGTGAATATATTAGTCTGCAGGTCTTTCATGAAAGTAAATGGGTGAAATTAGCAGGTGATAAGAATAATGTTTCTGGCTTGTTCCACCAACCATAGAAGAGGGCGTTACACTTTGGCTGAAGAGAGAAGGAAGCTGGTTGGATGTAAGAAAATGTTGCTTTAACAAAAAACTGAACGAGTTATTATGTGGCCACTCTATAATATTCTTCATATTTATAATAGAGTGATTTGTATATATTAGTGCTATTTGTTAAATGTGTGAACTCTGTAACAGATTGGATTATTTAACTAGCTGAGTCTGTTGCTGTAGCCCACATCATTTCCTCAGGGATTAATAAAGTTTTGTGATTGTGTTAATGTTTCAAAGAAACAATTAACCAATGATTTATTTTCAGAGACAGCTGTAAAGCAAACGTACAGATCAGCAGCTCTGATTGGCTGCTCTGCTGACCACATGTCTACTCGACTCCAGATGTGCAGCAAGCCCAGGTGTGACCCGTGATGCAGCACACTGTGCACGGCTCCTTCACTGGTTGTTGGATCAACAGTTTCAGTGAGCCGGTGCTCACACAGCAGTTATCTGCTGCACTATATTAGTTATGCAGAAATCCCATGACTTTACAAAATAACAGAATAAACTGAGCCAGTTCAGTTTTACAAAGAACAGACTCTACATTCTTCATTTCAAACTGAAACAGACGAGTGTTGAAAATATGAATGTGAGGAAACTCCCACTGGAACCAGAGCCCTCTGCGTCCTCTGCGTCCTACAGCTGAGGGACGCAGACACATGTTGTCGAGCTGGTACAGGACAGTAAGACGTACACTTGTTCACATGTCAGCTGTGTTCTCTTCACAGCTTTCAGAAAGCACTTCTTCAAACTCACCGGGCTCAAAGTTTGGCTTTGAAAACTCGGGTTCTTTCACTTCCATAAGGTAACCAGCTTTCACTGCTGAGTAAAAAGAGACTGTTGTTTCCTCAAACCTACCAGCCCCTCATTTATCTTCTCTGTAGTCAGCTGTGCTTACCCGTTCTTGTACTGTTCACCAGGATCGTCTCACTGTGCTGATGAATATTTTATTCCTTGAGCACTGAAACGTGAACACACCAAACACACAGGTGGATAAACAGGAGCTGCTCTGCTCTTCTTGAACTACTCGACACTCTGTGTCCACTTTTCTCCTTTTTGATAACGTTTCCATGAACAGCAGCAGCCTTTTTTTATTTTTTCATTTTATTTTAAATTGTACAGCGAATACATTTTTGTCACTACAAGGGAACGCTGCCTCCTCCCACCCAGCAGCCACTGTGATCTGTTTTTACACTGAAGCTCTGTTTCACAGAGAGGAACAGCAGCAATCATCCATCACAGCTTGTTAATCAACCACAGACCCAGAGAGAGTTTCAGGTCTTTGGAAAGCACACAGGGAAGTTCATTATACAACAGTCAACAGTCACAAAGACTTAGAAAGGAGACTGAATATGAAAACAGGTCCACTGAAAGTATCCATGTTTCTCTTCTGGACATACGCAGTCATCGTTTTGTCACATGACTCACACTGGAGTGGATCTCACCTGGATGCACACACACGCACAGACAACCCACCTTAGAAATGTCTCAGATAAGCACCTAGAGGAGCCTGGTCTGACAGACACATGGACAATATACAGACAAACGTCCCCAAGGACACTTTTGTTGATCGTACTCTGATCTGTTTCTTCACCAATCAGTCTGACGTACACAGATACCAGCAGTAGCTCCTGCAGCTCTGGCATTATCAAAGGCATCAGTGCAGACTGACAGGAACTCTACCACACATCACCTGTCCCCTGGTATCCTTTGGGATGGTGTGAAAGCATACATGAGACGGTGAATAATCTAATTTAGTTGTGCAAAAGAAAAAAGAAGCAAAGCTAAGGACAGTAAGGTTACTAGAACAACATCAAAGATCATAATCTCCATAATCTATTCTGCACTCAGAGATTTCCACAGTTTATTAACTGACAGGGCAGAGGGCAGCTCTAGACTCAGTGGTCAGAGGCACGGCGAGAATGCCAGCTGGTCAAGCTGTTTGTTTGAGCCCAGCAATCACCTAACAGAGTTCTTTTAATGAGTAACGATCCAGAGGATTCACACAGCAACACAAGGATAAGGGTAGGTTAACATGTGTATGAGATGATGAGCACAGCGTTGGGCGTTAGCTGAAACCTCTCAGGGAGACCAAGACGAGGAAAGTCAAATTACATGTGAAACACCATCAAACTGAACCTGCCTCCCAGTGTCACAACATGTCAGTGAAATCACCACACATATGGTGACGATACTGAAATACTACTATTTTTCACAGATGCATCTATGGTATGAGTTTCAAAGTCCTTCATCATCTTGTTCTTGAGTCGCATTAACCTGGCTGTCCACGCTGCCCCGCCCACCAGCCCTCCCAGCTGTTTACAGCTCAGGAGTACGGACTCCCTCACAAAGTCTGCAAATCCATTTTGTTTTTAGCAAACAGATCCAGCAGAAGAAACTTTTGTAGCAACAGCGTTGGTTGCAGAGCATCAAAATAAACCTTTGCCAGTGAGTAGTTCATGGTTTGTTTTAGTCCTCAAAGTTTTATTCCTTCGCAAGTTGTCGAACTACAAGTATGCTAGAGAACATGGGCACATGGGGACAGTCTACATCAGAGCCTGTTGTTACTGGAGCCTGTTTGCATTATGATGACCTGCGTAGGCCTAAATTTAACGTACATGTGTACTAGTTGTTTGTTTTTCTTACTGTAATTAACAACAGCTCCTTGTGTTGCAGCTGAACATCATCTATTTGTTTGAGCTAAATTGCACAGCTGTTGGTAGAAAAATGAACTGAAAACAATGCAAATGTTGTAAATCAGGGGTGCCCAATCCCGGTCCTCGAGAGCTACCGTCCTGCAGCTTTTAGATGCATCCTTGTTCCCACACACCCGAATCAAATGAATGGCTTGTTATCAGGCCTTTGCCAAACATGATGGCATGCTGAAGAGGTAATCAAACCATTTGATTCAGCTGTGTTGGAGTAGGGATGCATCTAAAAGCTGCAGGACGGTAGCTCTCGAGGACTGGGATTGGGCAGCCCTGTTGTAAATGATCCAAAAAACTAACCACACGGATCAGTACTATTTGGGGACTGGGCTCACGTGCAGTAGCTCTGGCCCTAGATCTTCTAAGTACGCTCCTGCATCCTGTAAATTCTGTTGTACTGGCTTCTCATTAACTTCAGGGCCAACTGTACCTGAGCGAACCCTGCCCTCACACTCCAACATGCATCCACACAAACTCATGTCCACGTGTCAGTTATATTGCAGAGATGCTGATATGAGTCTTCTGCAGAAATTGTGCATATTAGAGCCAAAATATATACGAGTTACTCTGTGAGGCTAATAAACATTTTTATTCACAACATTTTCTAAGTGTTATATATTCAAACCTTATGACACAACACAATACAATCATGAGACAAGGCTTCCAATAGAAACCATCTTGTTGGTTAGTGTACGTGTAGCTGCTGTATGTGAAATGGACTCACCATAGACTCTGGACAGTAACCAGGTAACCTCTGCAGGAGATGCTTCAGACGTGACTCACTCTTTATAGTGGTGAGCTGCAGGAAAAAGCAAAAACCATGACTTTATATAACACAATCTACACCGTAAATCTGGATCAGCTGGACCAGGTGACCCTGAATCCTCCCTTAGTTATGCTGCAATAGGTGTAGGCTGCGGGGGATTCCCATGATGCACTGGGTGTTTCTACTTCACTCACTATGTATTAACAGACCTCTCTGCATTGAATCATATCTGTTATAACCTCTGTCTCTCTTCCACAGCATGTCTTTATCCTGTCTTCCTTCTCTCACCCCAACCAATCACAGCAGATGGCCCCGCCCCTCCCTGAGCCTGGTTCTGCCGGAGGTTTCTTCCTGTTAAAAGGGAGTTTTTCCTTCCCACTGTCGCCAAAGTGCTGCTCATAGGGGGTCATATGATTGTTGGGTTTTGCTCTGTATGTATTGTTGTAGGGTCGACCTTACAATACAAAGCACATTGAGGAGACTGTTGTTGTGTTTTGGTGCTGTATAAATAAAATTGAATCAAAGCTGGTACATGGTTTGTTCTGCCTCAAACCAGTCTGGGTGGGACGAGGCTCACCACTAGGTGATGTCAGCAGAGCGTCTCTGTCAGAGCAGTGCTTGGTTTTTTGGAGATACTGTGACTGAAAGTCAATAGTTAAATTTATATTTTCTGAAATCTTTGAATGTAAAAAAGTTTTACTTAAAAACAAAAACTAATACTAACCCTTCCAAAGACTACTTCCCCTTTTTGTGCATCTTACAACACTTGATTTTCAGCATTTTCTGAGCTTTTTCTTTACTGGTTTTCAACTTTCACTTGCTGGTCAATAAGATCACAGTAAGGTCTACTCGGCATCTCTCTTGAAACCATCACCCCTTCTCACCCCTCACCCACAATTTCCCCAGCACCTCCTTAAAGTGCAGCAATAAAACTGTAACACTCAGCTGCTTTTTGCTCTGATGCAAAAGCCTCTCTCACATTTCCTTTAGTCCTCTTTCACTGACATGAGGATGGAGCGTCACCTTCTGTCAGTTAAAAAAAGTTGAGACTGAAGTTGATATTTTGAGCTTCAAAGACAATCTGATTTGATGTGAGTAAGGCTTGTTGTGGGATCAACATGGTGTTCCACTGGTAGTGCGTTAGATGACCTTAGGGAGCAAATGAAAGCCTGTCTAACTGCAGAGAGCATCTCTTGCCAAATGGAGGAGGCAGTGTCCAAAGTGTGTGGTCCAACTGGTGCTGTCTGGGAGGGGCATGATAATCCTTTACCTGGTCTGGGTCATTCGTAAGCCAATCAGCATTTGACTTACGCCCAGCTGAGCTACATGCTGTTGGGGTTTTGGAGGACTGCAGGTAGCACATTTACTTGGTTGAAAACCTCTCATTGGAGGCTCTCTCAGGGCAAATACATAAATGGACACAGCCATGAAACAAGCATCTATGTGTTTGTGAATGTGTATGTTCATACCTGGCCACAAGCTTCTCTGCAAGGTGAGAATTCGGCAGCATGGTGGCAACAGGAGGGATCTGCAGACAGAAGCATCAAGTTAGAGTCAGTTAGAGCATCGCCATCAGTGTTTGGTTCACCCAGAGCTACGGCTCTCACATGATGTCAAGTCACACTGCTGTGGCTGGAGGCAAATCCAGGGATTTGATGGCATTATTTTTCCAACTGTACTGGGGTAATGCCAGTTGAGCCAAGTTAGTCAGCATAGTTACTGGATGTCAGGATTTATGAGAGTGTGATATATTAAAGCCCTCGAATGACACTGAGCAGCTTAATAACAGGGAGAACAGATGATTACACAAACCACCAACCTAAGAAGATAAACTGACAGCACTTGTGAGAGTTACCTGCCTGATAGCTTGAACTGGGATGCCAACAGCACCTAGCCCCAGTGAGGTCTTTGTTAGTACAGTTTGCTTAATGCTACGATGGTACCAAGCAGGTTAAAGAAGCACGTGGACTGTTAAAACAACCAAACGCAAAAGCAAAGAGAACAAACTCAAAAAACCAAAACTGACCTACTTTGACAAAGAGTCCTGAATGTGAACAAAGGGAAGCTCTACTATTTGTTGGATTACATGAAAGTGGTTGACAGCGGTCTATGTTAGTACAATAGATTCAACTGGATCCACATGAGACGATGATGTCTTCTGACACGTCCTTTCCAATCTCAGAGTGACTTTGTTGCACTAACCTTCATGCTATGCAAATACATTAAACTGGTTGGTTGAGATGAAGCAGACGCCACTATGCACTGATGTGAGTATTTAAGTGTGCTTCGGAACTTTTGCTTGGAACTGGTTTCCAGTTGCATCCAACCCTTACATCGCTAAGCCCATCAACGCATCAGGTTCAGTGGAATAAAGCGCGTGGCCACTGTGCTCTCGAGAATAACAGAGTGACCGATCACCCTTTCCCATCTGACGTATGAGTCTGGGTTTGGCAGTTGCTAGGAGGACAGTAATTTATGTTTCAGTATCTTGTCCAAAAATACTTTTGCCTGAAAGAGTTGGGATTACATGAGTTAGTGCAGTGTGTTTGTGCAGGTGCTCAGTTCAGATGAGATCTGACGTACATGAAGGCCACAGCATATTATTCAAATCATTTCATTTCTTTTACAGACTTCAAAGTGCAAAAATGACACTAAAAGTGAGAAAATTATTTCCAGTGCTGTGTAAAAACAAACCCATCTTGTCTACACACACGGCTGAAAGCTTTCATGTGTATCACTCAGCTAAATACTAGAATAAGTACTTGCCTCACAGCTGAACTATAGTAACCGGGGGGTACTGACACTGCATTCATCACAGCCTGTGTGTGACGCTACACACTGCATGTGTTTAAAACACGATGAGAAGTACATTCTGTTGTATCCATGGCCTTGTTTGGTCTTTCAATCCGCGTACACCCCTGCACCAGCCAGTAGCTTCTTTTTGTTGCGCCCTCCTTAATGACCACTGTTGGCAGGCATGATGAGATGTGAAAGAAAGTGAGTGTGCTGACAGACGTGAAACAAATGATCTGTAGCTTTGTGTGTGCGGGTCTAAAGAGGAGCTGTGCTGTGAGTGTGTGATGTGGAGAGCCTGCTGAGTAAAGTTCAAACCTGCGCTGTAGCCTAAAAATTGCAACCTTC
>NW_005187803.1:235313-237285 GCF_000239375.1 Pundamilia nyererei | reverse complement strand
TTCTGTGGCTGTGATGAGGTCCACTATGGGCAACTGTTGTGGAGAAATGGCAAAATTGAGTCCTTTGGCTAATACTCTCTTTTCAGGTTCAGGGAGATTTCGGTCTGAAAAGTTCTTCACCCATTTCTCCTGACTGTCCTCAGCTGTGTGCTCTTCTCTGAGTTGTGACGGTTCAGACTGAGGAGTGTATGTTTTTGAAAGCAAGGTGTGGAATTTCCTGCATTGTCTTTCTTTTCCTTTAGTGTTGGGCCCGCTGAGCCTTGTCCACAAACTTGTAAACCTCTTCTAAAATAGGAGAGGGTTTTCAGTTCCTGCAGAGTCTGGCTATTCTTGCTCTGTAGGGCATTTATAGTGAAATGGACCTGTCTTATCCTTTCACTTAGAAGCTGATTTTGTGCTCTCCGTAGAATCAAGTCTGCTCTGTATCCCCTGATAGTGGATCCAAGACGCAAACTCTTAGGAACAACTCTGCTTTGTCTGACTTACCTTAACCACTACCTTTTCTAAATTTTGAAATTGGTCTGTAGCTACTGAGAAGAGAAGCATCAAGCATAGATTTTTTTTAACAACGGTGAATAACAGCAGTCTTACAATAAACAGGGACCTGACCAGAAATCAGTAAGGTATTGATAATTGTAAGCACACAGGGACCGATAGACCGAAAGGTTATCTAATGGGCTTCTTTTGATGCCCCCCCACAACACTGCACTCCCTGGTACTCACATAGAACACAGGCTGGTTGGATTCAGGAAGTAGGCAGAGCCCAGATGGTCTTGTCTCAAAGTTGACGCCTCCAGTCTTCAAAATGGCCATGTGCCATCTAGTGCACTTAATTGAAAACACAGAAGCACCACCACCCTGAGGCAGGCGAGAGTGAACACAGAACACAATACAAAAGATATGACCTGGGTCATAGCACAGGTCTTAAAGAGAACAGTAGTGGACAGTGTGGAAGAGAGAGCCGCTTGTTTCCAGTCCTACAGTAAGAACCTTGAGGCCTGAGACATCTGTTGTGGACTGGCCAACTGGCTCCAAGCTTCAGCACAAAGCTCTATTGTTGTCGTCTGTGTAGTAAGAGATAAATTTAGTGTTTTTGTTTTCCATTTGGCACGTCGCTGTGTCCCCTAAACAGATGCTGTTTAACTGTATTTATTACACAGCTGTACAGATGTAATTTGTGGACTGGCTCCATGTGATCTGTGCATGGTTCTAAATTAGTCCCAAACATGAAGCACATCTCAGCTTTGGATTAAAACTGGCCACACACACACTCGGCCACAGCTGAAATAAATAGATTGTTCTACTTGATAGACACATTTTGTGAGATTTTACATGTTGTTAACACTATTCCTGCAATAATGTAACAACTCTGATGAGCAATGTTGACATTTGTTATAATGGTATAATCTCTTATAATAAATGGGATTATTTGATTCTGAACGATAATTCAACAAATATGACACAGACTGCTGTCGTACCAGCTACCATTTTGCTTAGTTTTTTGCGACCTCGTGTAGTTTGTTAACCTGTTAGCAGTCGGACGTACCGCCCACGGTACATTGGATGGTTTAGGGGACTAATTGGACTGCTAAGGGGTTAAGCAGAGTATTTTAACACAACTATCTGTACTTCTACTTATGTGAGCAAAGTCTGTACTTTTTTACACTTGAGATGTGTCAAGTTTAAAGATTTTTTTAATAAATACTGTAGGAAAACTCTGTAAAAAATATACAATATAATGCACTGTATAAATGTGAAGGGATTTTTCGTAATAGTCATTTACAAGTATTTTTCAAAATTTTCTTAATTACTAAAATGCATTGTGGAAGCACGACCCCAAAAGGCGGGAAAGTGAAAGAGTGTTTTAATTAAGAAAGAATTGTTAATTTATTTGATATCTGGTTACAGCAGATACCAGTTAATTTAGGAATATTTTACTGACTCTTTTAAAAAGCAACTTTAATAAGCTAAA
>NW_005187803.1:194870-201162 GCF_000239375.1 Pundamilia nyererei | reverse complement strand
GCCAGAACCGTTCCCTGTGGGGCCCCCGTACTGCAGACGACCCTGTCCGACACACAGCCCTGAGTCCTCACATACTGTGGTCAGTCGGTGAGGTAGTCCAGTATCCATGTAGTGAGGTGGTGGTCCACTCCAGAGTTCTCCAGCTTGTCCTTCAGGACCATGGGAAGAATGGTGTTGAAGGCACTGGAGAAATCAAAGAACATGATTCTCACAGTGAGAATCTCCAGGTGAGAGAGGGAACGATCTAGGAGGTGAATGACGGCATCATCCGCTCCAATGCCAGGCTGGTAGGCAAACTGAAGTGGGTCCAGTGATGAGCTCACAAGGCGCCGAAGCTGAGCCAGGAACAGCCGCTCCAGGGTCTTCATCAGGTGGGATGTCAGAGCCACCGGCCTGTAGCTGTTGAGGTCCTTGGGGCGTGAAGTCTTTGGCACTGGTACAACACAGGAGGTTTTCCAGAGCTGTGGGACTCTCCCCAGCCTCAGGCTCAGGTTGAAGAGGTGCTCCATCACCCCACACAGTTGGTCTGCACAGGACCTGACCACTCTTGAGCTGATGCCATCTGGACCCACAGCTTTCCTGGCTTTAATCCTCCTCAGTTCCCTCCTAACCTGGGTAGTTGAGAGAGACAGGCTGGAGCCTTGTGTTGAGTGTGTATTGGATGCTGTTGTTGGGGGTGGGGAGGAGTGAGCAGGGTGAGGAGAGGAAGTGTGAAGTGTCTGAGATGTCAGAGGTGGAGCAGCAGTAGTGGGGGTGGGTGAGTCTCCAGCCGATGTTGTAGACTGCCTCATGGGTGAATCAAATCTGTTAAAGAAATGATTCAGTTCATTTGCCCACCTCACATCCCCCCCGAGATGGTTCTGAGGCCTCTCCACACTTCTACTGGTTACTAAGAGAACTGTTGAACAACAAATGCAACCAGTTCAGAGTAATCAAGGTGTTAAACAGACAAGAACAGACAAGAGGAGTTACTGGACGAAGTTTCATTTATAATAGTGGTACCGCGTCACCCACGCCATCGAACATCTCAGTGGCTTCAAGCGTAGGCTTAGCCTCTGCACATACTATTCTTAATCCATAGGGTTTAGGTGATTTTGGCCCTTTGTAGGTATAACAGCTTCAACTCCTCTGCGAAGGTCCCAAGAATGTGTGTTTGAGTGATGTGTTTCTAAGATATTACAAGGTTTCAAAGTTGCATTAATCACATATTTAGCTTTCCATAGAAGCCAGTATTAAGACTCGACAATTCAATAGGCAGTGCATTTCAACCAATAAAAACGTCTCTCTCCGAGTCCAAACCCTCTGAGCTACAGTCGGTAACCTTTAGTGAGCACTTAGTCTTCGACATAATTTTCTGTCCAATCCCTGATTCACTGCGTGCACCCACACCTCATCTTGTGACCCTGTGGCTTTTCTCTGTGCAAAGATTACTAGTCTGACTGTTAAAAGTACAGCTCTACTCTTTCTGCAGTTTTATTCCTTCCAATTAAGCCTTGACAGTCTGGGGTTTGCTCGTCTTCTCTGCAGGTTATTGATCATCAGCTGTGTTGGCAAGCTAAGACTCCTCTGCTACAGATAGATCCAAAATGGGCTCAGGAGCCATGTTTTCATTAAGAAAAAGGCACGGATGAATGGCAGGGAAGAGATAAAGGTCATCAGACCTAAGAGTCTAATAATCAAACCTGATAGCTCTCAGCCAGCTAGTCTTCAGTGTAATAGTCAGGGTGTTTGTCTGCTTTCTTGACCCAACTAGCTTTCTTGTGATTGAGGAAACTTGTAAAAGAAAGGAGGTGAAAATAAAATTGCTCATAAGCTACAGGGAAGCTGGTCAGACTATGTTATTTCATCAGTAATAAAGAGACTCAGGCTACGTCCACACTCGTCCGGATAAATCTGAAAACTGCGTTTTTGTCTGAAAACGCTCCGCGTCCACACTATCGTTTTCAGTCATTTTCACAGAGTTATGCGTCCACATTGAAACGGCCGAAAACGCTTATGTTCCAGTACTGCGTATGCAACCTGCCTCATTTCTGTCTGCTGTTTATTTACTTTGTGCGTCTTTGAAACGTCACGGCAAAATGTCGAGGAAAAGCACCGAGTTTTTGAAATAGACTAACAATGAGGTGGAGTTATTGCTGCGAGTAACAGAAAAGTACAAAGTTGCAAAAGCAAATGAGAGTTAAAGAATTTGAAGAAAAGCTATCTGGAGCACGTACAGACTGATATTAATCTTTAATAGGGCTGTCAAACAAAACAACTGCTGTGTAATGCCCTTCGCCATCTTAGTTTAATTGAGTCAGGAGACAGACACTATCTCTACTTTCAAGATCAGGCTTCAAACTTTCCTTTTTGCTAAAGCATATAGTTAGGGCTGGACCAGGTGACCCTGAATCCTCCCTTAGTTATGCTGCAATAGACGTAGGCTACCGGGGATTCCCATGATGCATTGAGTTTTTCCTTTCCAGTCACCTTTCTCACTCACTATGTATTAACAGACCTCTCTGCATTGAGTCATATCTGTTATTAACCTCTGTCTCTCTTCCACAGCATGTCTTTATCCTGTCTTCCTTCTCTCACCCCAACCAATCACAGCAGATGGCCCCACCCCTCCCTGAGCCTGGTTCTGCTGGAGGTTTCTTCCTGTTAAAAGGGAGTTTTTCCTTCCCACTGTCGCCAAAGTGCTGCTCATAGGGGGTCATATGATTGTTGGGTTTTTCTCTGTATCTATGAAGCACCTTGAGGCGACTTTTGTTGTGATTCGGCGCTATATAAATAAAATTGAATTGAATTGAATTGAATAGTATCTACAGAGCAATGGTTTTGCTGAAAGAACAGTCAGAACAGCCAAATCAGTTCTGGATAAAGCTCATGCCCAGGACGAGGATCCCTACCTGTCTCTTTTAGAGCAAAGGAACACGCCATTTGATGAGTGTAAATCACCAGTACAGCTCCTAATGAGCCGACACCTATGATCAGTGCTTCCAGTCACCAGATATCAGCTAAGACCCTGCATCATAAGTCAGACAGTGGTACAAACTAAAACGATAGAAAAGCAAGAACACCAAAGGCAATACTACAATGGGAACGTCACACCATTACCAAAGCTGTAGCAAGGGGACCAAATTTGTTTCCAGCATAGGACTGGAAACTGGAAACTGGCTGCAGAGACTGACCACTCTTTTATAATCCACACCAGCGAGGGACAGACCATGTGTTGCAACCGACGGCACTTGATGGGCGTTAAGTTTTACCAGCACCCTTAAAACCAGCAGCTGATCTGGAAAACCAGCATGAAAGTTCAGCTCAGCAGCAAGCAGAGCCTCAGTCACCATCAACACCAACCATGGAAAACAGCCCTATAGTGACCACCAGATCAGAGTGAGCGGTTCAGCCAAGAGCAATTCTTCAATTTTGATTTTGAAGGGTGCAGGTGGATCGCTGTCCTAAAGAGAAAAAATGTTTTCAAATGTTGATGTGAAATAATGACTGCAGTTCCCATTTTGTGGAAACTTGATATGTGTTTACTATCTAGTATCTACAGAGCAATGGTTTTGCTGGTTTTTCATCACTCCGCACCTGCTGGTTCTGCATCTGTTTCTGCTGGATGGTCCGAGGGGGCGCTTGAGCAGTCTGTTTTGCTGGAGGGTCCAAGGGACCCATTCAGCCGTCTTCTGCCTCTGCTGCAGGGTCCGATGGGCTCGTTCAGTCATCTGTCTTTGCTGGAGGGTCCGAGGTGCCGCTCCAGCCATCTTCTGTCTTTGCTGGAGGATCTGAGGGGCCTGTTCAGCCATCCGCCTCTGTTGGAGGCTCCGGGGAGTTCATCCAACCATCAGTGCGCCCATCAGCACCACCAGATCCTCCACCTGTGGCTTCCACAGCGTTGCCTGCA
This sequence comes from Pundamilia nyererei, assembly GCF_000239375.1. Lineage (NCBI taxonomy): Eukaryota > Metazoa > Chordata > Actinopteri > Cichliformes > Cichlidae > Pundamilia > Pundamilia nyererei. Next base: position 197,273 of record NW_005187803.1, on the reverse strand, counting down.
GCGCCATCGCCTGCTCCATTGCCTGCGGCTGCCATGGCGCCGTCTGGTCCTGCCTGGTCTGGTTCCGCCTGGTCTGGTCCTGCAGCTGCCACGCCGCCATCGAATCCATGTCCTACTTGACTAGCACGGCCAGCTCGTCCCCGCCCAGCACACCGTTATTTATTAAAGAAATTTAGCAATAGCAAAGCTAAAGAAAAATTTAATGGTAACAATCACAAAACAATAATAAAATCACTTAAACTATACTTATCTAACTGACCGACTCTGAGCTAAGGCTGATTTTGTTCTTATCCTTGGTGATGAGAGGGTGGAGAATGGATGATGGCAAAAATGAGCAGATGAGAGCCAAAAATTACAAAATCAATTCAAAGGTTCACAGGTTGGAGTGCAGTTCCCTTTCTAGCATCTCTGCTGGAATTTCGACTGTGAAGCTCTTAGATCCCATCTTCTGAACTGCTCAACTCACAAGACAGACAAGACAAAAGGGAAGAACCCCAGATATCCTTTTAAACTCCACCTGGTCACTCTTTCTCAATCCTCTCCTACTGGACGTCACAGCTTCACATGGGTATCCAGTATCAAGTTAGTCGGAGCTGGCGAGTCCCCTCACCCAAATCGGCTCCATCTGAAGTCTGCACTGGCTGCTCGGTGATACCCAGAGGATCAGAGATGAGAACTTTTTAATCAGAGTGCTGAACCATACTTCCTGTACAGGGGTAGATCAACAGTTTGTTTCCTCTTTTTCACTGTTCCTGCTTCTTTGCTGTCTCATTAACTTCTTGCACTCTTCATCTCCTCTTCTCTCTCTTTCATTACTGCCCTCCATTTTTCTCCATTTGAGTTTTTTTTCACAAACTTGTCCAAATAAGACAGGGAAATGTAAATCGGGAATTACACAAAATGCACTGAAACTAAGGGTTCGCTTTTTACTTCTAAAATATGATACAGAGAGCGTACATTTTTCTCTTCGGTCTAAACATCTCATAACTCCAAAGAATGAAAAAGTCAAAAACCCATGACCATGTCACATGTGCTCTGGTTTCGCTAATTACTCCATTACTACCATTGGCATTGCACTATTGCCCAGTTTCATTTATTCCTCAAGCCTACAAATCTCAGAAAACACATAGGTTGCCAAATTGGTGTGACCAAAATCATGCCTAAGATGCAAGCAGAGTGAAAGTGTGTCCTGTGTGATGGTTTTAGGTGGTGTACACAAATGTATAGGTGATTTCCACAACAGGGATCAATAATTATATCTATCTGGACACTACCCAGACTTCCATAATAGCATCCAAACTATATTACAAGCCTTTGGAATAGACCACAGGCCACCTGCATCAATGATGGTGATGGATGGAATATTACAGCCTCATCCTTGTTGGAAGCTTGCCATTGGTATAAAATAATAATTAATAAATAAATAAATTACAATAGGAACGTCCAGTGTTTAACTCCCACACCATCCTCACACTGGCTGCCAGTCTGATTTTGAACTGATTTCAAGATTTTATTATTTATTTTTAAGGCATTGCGTGGAACAGCACCTTCGTATCTTTCTGATCTTTTGAAATTGTACACACCTTCAAGATCATTAAAGGCCAAAGGATCCCAGCTGTCCTGAGGTCCAGACTAAAGCATAGAGGACAACCTTTACTGTGGCTGCTCCTAGACTGTGACACAAACTGCCCCTCCACATCAGTACACATTTTCAAACCCGTTTGGAAACCCACTTTAATTCTCTGGCAATCAGAAGGAGTTCTGACTTATTCTATTTGTGTTATTTCTTTCTCAGGGTTTCTCATTTTATATTTCCTTTCCTAAATCTGATCATCCTTTCCTATGTTTTTTAGATGCACAGCACTTTGGTCAGCTGCCGCTGTTTTAAATGTGCTATAGAAATACATTTGATTTTAACTTTTTCACAGCTTAATGAAAGGTTGCATACTGAAATGCATTAGAGTTTTTTGTTTTTTGTTTTTTTGGTTAAACGTGACCATGTCATGAGAATAAAAAGTGCGTTTACGTTTACCAGTAGGTGGCAGACTGCTGCTACTGGGAGCCCACACTTCCTTTTTTGTTCCTTGGATAAAGACAAAAAAGAACTGGAGCTCCACCTGCCTCCTTTTTGGCCTCCCTCACAGATCCATGCTTGCATAAAACAGTTGACTGTAACACACATTTTTGAAATCAAATCCAGATTCCAGTTATTGTTGTAGGATTGCAAGGTAAGTAAAACCTTTGGATTTTTTCTTTTCTTTTTTAACTGAAGTCATATGACTGTTCCCACCACTAACACATGACCCTACGCTGTGTTCACTGCATCATTCCATGTTTGGCACTGATCACCACCTGCACTCATGTATATATCATGTATATATATCTATCCACTTAGCACTTTAA
>NW_005187803.1:165672-166835 GCF_000239375.1 Pundamilia nyererei | reverse complement strand
GTGGAGCTTGAACTCCAGAAGCTCCCTCACAATTCTGGGATCCATTTCCCTCACCTACACCTGTCCACCTATCTACCTACTCCACTGTACCACAAACACACAGACTAACAGACACACCACACAAACCAACTAGCACACCTCAGTCACTCACTTTCAGGAGTCCACTCTCTCACAAGCTCTTCCCAACCACACTGGCTATAGTTGCCATCTAATCACTATCTAACTGCTGTAAATTCACTGACTGCTACCACCTCACAAAACCCACAGATGTTGGTTGTACTCACTGGGCTTATATAGACTGCATATGACTACCAATTCCTTCCAGCTGTGCTGCTTAATCACCTATATTGGCTACCAGTGTTCCTAGCAAACACCACACGATTGCCTCATGTGACTCCAGTTGCACAATTGAAATATACAGAATCACAGTAGAGACATAGGCAGCCTATTCTGACAAGGTGTGTTGTGAGCACACTGATGACATATTTCTATGTGATCTATGTGTGGAATGCATATTGTTGTTGGGTAATAACATGGACGGAAGGAGTTGTGATGTCTACAACTTCATGTATATGATGGGATTTAAATGGATACACAATTGTGTTTCATGTGGTTGCATGGTTTATGGGACAGCAAAGACAACATTGACAATTACAAATGTGTTGTGCAGGTAACATATTCAAACGTGGTGATGGGACCAGCTGCAGATGTGTGTCATACGTATATCTGGCTGGATGATGGACAGAAGGAATTGACCCGTGTAGTCTTTGCTTACTGATTGTTTGTAGTGTTGACAATCCACATTGCTGGCATTGCATGTTTCAATATATTTGTGGGTAGATTTAGATGCACCACGTGTGAGTGCAGCCACTCAGCCTTTACTCAATGTGATCATAGCAGCAGGTGCAGATGTGTGTCACAAGTTAATCTAGTGGTAGGCTATGGTACTTGGCCACAGGTGGCAGCAGTGGACTGACCTGCATTGGGGACTGGTCCAGCTGCTATGTGGTAGTCAGTAGATGGGCTCCACATTGGGGATTATATGCAAGTTTTGGGGACTGTTTATTGCTGATCACTGTGTGACTGCTGTACATTCAGCGTAGCTGCCATCCCCTTACGGATCGTTATGGGATTGACCACACTTATGCAGACTGTATATCACA
>NW_005187803.1:161757-164143 GCF_000239375.1 Pundamilia nyererei | reverse complement strand
CACCATCTACTGGCATAATGAAATATAACCAATATAACAACACATAAAAATGTCAAAATAAGTCACAATAATAAACAAAAAATAAGGGGGTAATTGGTTTTCTTACAAAAATAAACATGTAGCTTTTTCAACCTGCTACATGATCACTGCACAAGCCTGCCTGACCTGTTAAAAAGTTAACTAGGCAAACCGTCCTCGCTGCACCGCAGGCTACTTTAGGCAAAAAGATAAAAAGCTTTTAAAAAAGATTAAATAAAAGATAAAAAGCCCTCTTTGACTCCTATGAGAAGTCACACAGCGAAGGTGTATGAAGGAACAACAGCAATCCTCCTTCTTCATCTTGCTCCTCAACTGTAGCCTAGATAGACAGTGATGGAAAGTCAGAAATCAATTACCTATAAAAAGCAACCCAGAAGAGCCCTTGGAGACCATCCATGACCTCTACTGTCAGCTTCCCCAGAACCCACTGGTAAAGGAATGAAGTCTGTGAAAGGTCCATGTCAGTCAGGTTTAGAAGAAAAAGATGCTTGTCATAAATCCTTTAATCTGTGAAGAAGTGTGGTTGCCATCTTGAACCAGGGAGGTTGTTCTTTATAATAAAGATAGCGTTTTGGTCTCTGAAGAAGAAAAACTGCCAGGCAGCTGCAAAGGCCCGTCCAACACAGGCAGCAGCACAGCAGACCTGGTCAAGTGGAATCGTCCCCAGAAGAAATTGACCAGTGCATTTTGAATCTCTCTGATTAATGCATCTGGAGGTTCCACAACAGTAGAATGGTGCCAGAGCACAGAGGTGGCCAAGATGTTAAAAACCAAAATTCTTCCCATGCAGGACAACTGCAGCTGGGCCCAACTCCATCGAGACAATCGGCACTGATCTTTTCTGCTAGACCTTCCCAATTTTTCTTTTGGAATTCGTCTCTTCCCAGAAACACACCCAAGCATTTCATTCCATCCCTGTTACACTGTAGTAAAGTGGGCTCCCTTATACCCTTTCAACAGAGGACCTTCACATTTGATCCAGTTGACGTCTGCAAAAGATGCTTTCTCGTATAATTCCAGTTTTATATGAGAGCGTTGATATCATTTTTTGTGGTTATAAAAACTGTAACATATTCAGGATACACAGACAGTCTCAGTGTGCTTCCTGCTCCTTCTTCAAAGTTCAACCCCGTGAGTCCCTGTCTGAGGTGGTTTAAAAGGGGCCAGAGCATAGAGGATTCGGAAAAGGGGGATGTGGCGTGGAGGTGTAGTCTTTGGCTCTGCAATGACCCACAGATTTTCCTGGAAACCTTCCAGGCCACGGCAAAGGTATGCCAGTGGTCTCCCGCAGAATGGGCACCGTGGTTACTGCAGCTGCTGTTGCTATTGGGAGAGGCTCCGACAGCGGCTCTGAGCCTGCCATCAGCTTAGTTTTGAAGACAACTGCTGCGTGGTGCTGGATTGTTTGGGCCTCTCCCCGGAGGATCACTGGCGGCAGTTCCCAGCCATTCTGATGGCAGGGGAGGATTTGCCGTTCGCATGGCCCTGTCAGCTGTACAATGCGGCATCAAGGGGGCTGCAGCCTGGGCCGTCAGAGGGGGACACACGCATGCTGGAAAAGGTGGTCCTAGAACAGTTTGTGGAGGGCTTGCACAGGGAAATGGCACACTGGGTCTGCTGTCTTAGACCGGTGAGCCTGGAAGCTGCAGTCATCCTTGCAGAGGATCCCCCAGGCCACCCGGGTGGGGGGAGCAGGGAGGCACAGCTGCTGCCACTCACTAATCAGATTCTCCCCTTTTCCAGTGATGCTGGGCCTGCGAGGACAGCTGAGTATAGAGTGGGGAAGCAGCTGAAAAGCTGACTGCCAAGAGCGACGAAAGAAAACGTATTATGCAAATAAACACTAAGAAACCTGAAGTTACGTGGGGTCCGTTCATTTTACAGTGTGAATGCTTGAATGAAGCCAGTTGCATAAGAGCGCTTCAACTGCTCATAGTAAAAAGCAGTAGCAGTACTATAAGAAACAGTCCATTTACCATTTACCAAACTCACCTCTTCAACAATAAAAACAAAAAAACCTGCCACTGCCACTCTTGTGTAAAGTTGGGTTTCTTGAAAGGAGCTATACCAATCTGTCAAAACAAAGTTATCATTATTAATGCTTAGTGACAGTGATGCCAGACACATTACTAAAGTATCTTTCCATGCATTTCTGAAGTGGCATAGTGCATAGTATTGTGCATCCAGCAAAGGATGGATGACATGTAAATACCATCATCTCAAGAGACTTGCTATTGGAAGTTAAACCTTGTGCAAAAAAAATTAGAAAGTGAACCCGACAAGCACTTAAAGGCAGTGAAGAGGAAGAAGTCCCATTTCACACAAGGAGACTTCCAAAAACATCAGG
>NW_005187803.1:158891-160234 GCF_000239375.1 Pundamilia nyererei | reverse complement strand
TAGGCTTTCGAGCCTATACAGCTTGGAGTAAGACAACATGCATGAAGAGGATGATGTGGACAAAATACTCATTTGCCTAATAATTCTGCACTCCCTGTAGTGCAAAGTTGAGAAGAGCAAACATGGAGGCATAACCACACGTGTTTTATGAACTTTATGTAGGATTCAATAAGCAGCATTTCTGCATTAAAATATCAAAATGTGGCATCCATACACATCCACACACACACACAACAGAGGGGAAAGAGAGCCACAAGAGGAGAGAAAAACAGAACGGCGAAGGAGCGAGACTGTGACAGCACCTTGACAGAAATAACCAGGAAACTTCAAGAACACATTATGTAGAGATTGTCTAATTAAGAAAACAAAAATCACATGCTTCAAATTTACAGTTTAAACTGTAAATAGCAGTCCTTATAAAAATGTACTCTACTCCTCTCCCGTCTTGTCTTTCTAACATAACACATTAATTAAAAAACTAACTCCATCTATTCCTACTCTTCTCTTCTCTTGAATGAAATGAGAAAGACAAACACAAGCTGTGCAGGCAGGACCATAGGGCAACATTAATTAATTAACAGTTTTTGAAGTGCATCCATAGGATCTACTGGAAGGAATCGGAGGCTGTAGCACGTGAAAAATGATCCCACTCGAAATCACTACAACAAACTGTCCCTCAGGGTTAATTACTCATTAATTCAGAATTCCATTCTGCATCATTGCAGTCCCCTTTAACCCCTCATTTGTGTAATGGATTTGCATGCATGTCAGCCCATAGTTAAATTATTGTATAGTTTTTATAATGTGCTATGAGCATGTGTGCACTTTTATAGAGCTGTTTCTAATTTTGTTAAACTGTGTATAATGACAATAAAGGCTTTCAATTCAATAAATGACAACAGACAACTTTCTGTCAAACAAATATTTGTTTAGTTTATTAAATGGTTATTAAAACTAGTATCACTCATTCACTCCTATGTTGTACACATGTAGCTGCCAATTTTTGTATTGGCAAGCACAAAGCAACAAAAAACTGAGATACTTGAAGCCTTCAACTTCTAGCAACTCCTCCCAGGAACAGAATTGTCACTCCACCCTTTTCTGGCTGAGAACTATGGCCTCAGATGCAGCAATGTCTCTCTTGGACACTCCAGGGTATGTGGGGATGAACAAAAAGTAGTTTACCAGCATAATATAATCTGCAGTATGATCATTGCTTTAGCAATGTAACAGATAGCTTTAGGATGGCCTTAAGATGTTTATGCATACGGTTATCATATTAACTTTGTATTTCAGATGCAGTTATAACTATTTTATACACATTGCATATCTGTGCTTATTTT
>NW_005187803.1:154184-156557 GCF_000239375.1 Pundamilia nyererei | reverse complement strand
CTGAAGCTTAAATGAATTTTGTTCAAATCTAAACTACCATTTGCTTTAATTTTCCGCCAAAATCTCCGGCGTCTGACGTCAGTTACAACATGAGTCGCTTACCTTGTCCGTCACTTCCGTCACTTACTCACCTGCTGCCTCCTTAGTCTTCCTACCTTCTGACACACCTTCCTTCCTTCTCCTGTCTGTGTTCTCAGTTAAAGTCAGCAGCATCCATCCTAACTGTATACACTGAGAGCAGCAAGGAACTTCTTCCTCCTGACAGTTTTCCAGAATCACCTCTAGGCCACCTGAAAACTTTGCTCAGTGGGGTCACAGAACTCCTCCCGTTCGTATTCAAGTGTTTGCTTCAGCTATTTTCTGAATCAGCTACTCCTGTCAGCTCCCTCTAGAGTCCCACGACCCAAACAAACTTGTTAGAACTTTTTCAGCTTAAAATTCCCTTCACCTCTGGCATCCATCTATTTCTGGAGTTTCCACTATCAACCAACTCAATACAGCCTCAGCAATGGAACGGGGTCCATTCAGACTCAATATCCCCAACCTCCCTCAGAATGCTTTTGAAATTTCATCCATTCTTTTGTTCTTTCATACACAATTCAGGGTAGCCGGGGTCCTGGGGTGTAATCCAAGCTAATCTCAGAGGGTGAGAGTGATGTTAATATCATAGATCACTAGGATTCATCTGTTATGCAGACAATGCATTAATAGGGGCCAATAGGTTTTTAATTTTCATGCTAAATAAATAGCTAGTTATCAGATGTGTGTGCATAAATGAGGTAGACAGTAACACATATAATTTGGCAATATACTGTACTGAAAGTCGAGAAATACTTCCCAAACATAGTTATCAGAAAGACAACGCGGTGTTTTTGATGATCTTTGGTCCTACTCTGCGTTAGTGTGTACTGTGTTAACCTGTACCAAATGGACGCGGGTCCTGGATGCAGAGTCCTGAGCATTTAGTTAAAATTAGATTTTGTTTAATGCCGCTCTTTGTGAGGCTTTCAAACAGCGAGTTCTGGACAGAAGCCACTATTTCATAATACAGACACTTCTAGTTGTGAAATATTCCTTCAAGTCAGTGCTAGACCATCTTTGTGCTGAATTAAGAGCTCATTTCAGCAAAGTCTTCCTCTGCTTAACTCAAGCACATTGTCTCCATATCACATTTGACAGGGTTGTTTGTTTTCCTCCTCCTCTTGTTAATACCAATATGACTTTTATCCATGGTGCTCTGGACACATGCAGGATGTAAGGCCACTGTTATTTCCTGAGGACAGAGCCGTACTGATAAACAGCAGTGATTTGCTCAGCGTTTGACAGTTTGCTTATTTCATTTTTCCTCCTAGGACTCCTCATCAGTTAATTTCAACACGGCAGCCTCAGAAGCCCGAGTCTTTGGGGAAATGTCATTTTTAATTAATTCCCAGGTCTTTTAAGATAAGCAGCTAGTCGTTAATTTCACCCAGGGCGTAACGTTGTCAGGGGCCCAGAAGCATGACGTATGTCTGTCAAGATTAATTACTATGCAAAAACAGCTCTCTTTTTTCTTCTTGCCTTTCCCCTTGTATACAGGAGTGCCTAACTGACCAGCTAACAAAAAGTGCTGTCTGAATGGGCAAAGTAACAGTCCCTGGATGATACTGTGTATGATTCATGTGGCATGTTGAAAATATTTTTATGATGTCAGTCAGATATTTTCAGGGAACTCTGAATATCCAGTGGAAATTCTCAAAAATGATTACCACGTTTGAAAATTGTACAACATTAAATTATCCCTATGATCTGTTTAAATATGTACAGTATAATTTATTGATTTGATTTGATTATTTTTGCCATTACTGGATAGAGACAGCAAAAACACACAGGAAGACTGGGAGAAAGAGAGGGGGACGACACGGGCTGCAGGTTGTACTCGAACGCTGCTTTCCGACCATGTGCATGTGGCCTGAACTTGCTGCTGAACTAAACTAGCACCGCTTCTTTATATTTTTAATAATAATAGTAAAAACTTTAGTTTTAGCATTAGCAGTCATTTATATATTGCCTTTTCAGAAACCCAAGAGCATAAAAAAACCAAAGTATATAAACAAACAAAACGTCTAGAGGTTCAAGATTTTGTTAAAGTGGTGAGATTATATTGTAATATTAAATATACTATATACATAATATTGTTTTACAAAACATTATACAGAAATGTGCAGTGTGATTGGAATGCGAGCACCTGTGACGGAAGGAGGTGAGTAAGTGACGGAAGTGACGGACAAGGTAAGCGACTCATGTTGTAACTGACGTCAGACGCCGGAGATTTTGGCGGAAAATTAAAGCAAATGGTAGTTTAGATTTGAACAAAATTCATTTAAGCTTCAG
>NW_005187803.1:143685-154164 GCF_000239375.1 Pundamilia nyererei | reverse complement strand
ATGAAGGGGCGTCAGTAAACAAACCCTGATGTTATAAAATAGTGGTTTGTGCTTTAGTAATTCGAAGATCAATTGCTGTTTCTAGTGATCTTCCCACGTGTGAATTAAAATCTTCGTTTGACTTCACCCGGCCGGACCAGTGTGGTTATTCTTCGATCACCTCTTGTACCCTTCCTCAACTTTTGAACCTTAACATTTTGGGGGCTTCGTCCGGTGGTTGAGTAAGGGAGAAAAGTGGAGGTGTGAAGGGTGGTCCGAGGTGGTCAGACGGGCAGACCTGGCCAGTGGTCAAAGTGAGTGGACGCACGCCGGCGCATCATATTTAAAAAAGGTAAGACACTACCTGTTGAATTATTTCCAAAGTGTGTCAAATTGGGCTGTGAAAATTAAGAGTCCATTCACTGAAATTACTGGTGTATGTCTGTTTTGATTTTGATGAAAATTTCATGACTTGAAGCACTTAACAGTCTGCTAAGAAAAGTTTAAATACTGGGTTGGAGTCCCAAAGAAATTGAGTTAGAGTCTCAAGTAGTTTCGTAGGGAATTGGTCATTTTGTTGGTTAGAGTCCAAATTTGGTCATAAGAGTGAACCTGAGCGGTCATTTTGTGAGTTGGAGTCTCCATTGACCACTAGGTTGCACCTGCCTCACTTATACACTTGTTTTGGGTGTTGATTGTGGTTTCAAAGTATTATAAATTATTTTAGAACGGAACCGTGGGGGTTCTAGGAAGCGCAGTGCTCAGAGGTAACGCTTGCCAATGCCAAGGACGCTTAGGCATTGTCCTCAAAGAGGGATAGTCAGTTGGTTACTGTGGAGTTTGGGGCACTCCAGAATAACTAGGAGTTAGAGTCTCCTTACCGTTTGGAACGGTATCTGCGCTTTTTTGGCCAGCAGAAGTGGACTTCGGGCGTGTAACTTTAACTTAAAACTTTGGGGTAAGTTTTGGCTGTGAAACGCCAAAAATAGAACTTCAGGCAAAGTTTGGGTTGTTTGACGCTTTTAAATTGAGTTAGGGATTTTAGAGATGAGGCCAGAAACTGTTGGACAGATACTGGTTAATTGGTCGCAAAAAACTCAGGGAGTTTATCGGTTGGACTGTTATGATAAATTTGTCGAAATTCGATAGGCGTTAAAAGGCTTAAAATCTGTGCAGTTGTAAATATAAGACGTCTTTGTAATATAAAAAAAAAAAAAAAAAAAGGGAACTTGGTGTGAGAGGAGGCTGTGTGCCGAGTCAGCAATGCACTGACTGTCTGCTGCTATTTTAAGACGGTGTGTGTGTGCAGGCAAATGAGGCAGCTGATGCGGAGCGCACGAGAGGACTATGCTTTCAGTTTTGTGTGTTATTGAGGTCTATATGTATTGTTTGCAAATGTGGATAAATGTCTGCGATTAAAATGCTGGCTTAGTATATAATAACATTGTAAATGGAGGTTGAATGACGATTGTAAATATATGAATGGTGATACCGTTTCTATGTAGAATATAAGATTTGTTTGTGTTAAAACCAACGTTAGGTAAAGAAGATTTAAGGGGGATTTGAAGGTATAAACAAGAAATAAAAGGGTAATGTTGATAAAAAGGACTACAGTCTGCAAGTGTTGTTAATTCATGAGCTGTCTGGATGCAGAGTAAGTGGAGTGGTCATCCTGAGAGGATTGAATGATGCTCTAACTCTGTGGTCAAGTCAGACATAGGCTTTAAGCAACTATGAGCCACTAATAAGCGTGACAGATTAATGAGTATGTGTAATTTGAACTTGTTAAATAGCCTTAATAGGAGTAACTCAATGAGCATGCAATAAAGTGGACTTTTTAGGGGCAGTTTATCACTGATGCCATAAAAAGCAACTTAATTAGTAGTTCAATAACAAATTTTAAAGATAACCTTTGTTATTTGATAAGAGAGAGAAAAATTCAGGTTACATATAGTACACATAAATAAGGGAATGTTAATCTCTGCGTCATATCACACTGAAATTTCAATTGTAGGGGATCATTTACAGGTGAACTGTGTGGGGCACGGGGAGACAGAAGAGTCACCCCATGAGTTTTCAGTGGGCATACAAATAGAGGAGGCTGAACTGGAAGCCTGCCTGAGTCGTTGTTTTCTTTTATTTGAGGGTCTGCTTGAAGTTTGTGAGAACGACCACCTTGATATGTGGGAGCCTTCTCGGGCAGCGATTTTTTTGTTAAACATGTGGCAGGCTGTGCAAAACGGAGAAAGTTTTGACATAATGACATAAAGGTGATTTCTTGGATTTAGATTTATTAGTACGGGATAAGTTTAGGGACGCTTCAGGGTGTGTTGCTGTAAAGTGTATAAGAGACGCGCAGCGCCGTTAATGGGTTTAAAATAAATGGAAAAACACTAATCAGGGGAACTACTGGAGGGGTAAGTATACGGAGGTGAGCGCGTTGCGCATAAGGGTTGCTGGTTTCATATATTAACACTTTGAGTGCGAATAATTTTGATTGAGTGTCAACGCTTGAGAACGCGAGGACAGCGGCTAAAGTGCTGGGTTAAACTTTGTGTGTCATCGAGCAGGGGAAGAGGAGCGAGTGGTTGCGAGAACAGCAGACGAAGACTGAAACCGAAAGTGAAGCGTGTCTGGGTGACCTAGACATAGAAGGCGGAGTCGACCAACGTCATTTGAAGAGGTAAGTCTGTGTTTCAGAGAATGGCTGACAGCTCGGGTGCGACACCTAGTGGGAAAAGGGGATACAAACCTCTGAAGGATCAGCTTGAACAGCTTAAGAAAGCTATTCATTTGGCTTCCCCTGGAGTATTAAAATCAGCAGAGAAGGAGTGCCAAGCGATGGAGGTTGAGGTAAGCAAACTTATTACATCCCAACAGAGAGGGCTGGGTGACAAAATGGCTCTGAGCTTGGTGTTGAAAACTGAAGGTGAGAGATGTGAACAGAAATTGAAACAATTAGAAGAGGAGTCCAAGGGACATTCAGTGAACAGGAAAGCTAGAGGAGAAATTAAGGACCTAAAAGAAACTCATGCCAAGTGCTGTAAGTGGCTGTTCCTGTGGAGGGCAGCCTCTTCCTGGATGACAGAGGAGGAGGATGACACAGGAAAATCAGGAGATATGGTGAGTATAATGGAGTCTTTGAAACACCTGAAGGAGGAAAATAAAAAGCTAGAGGACCAAGTGAAGGACTTGACTCCGAAGGTAGAAGAGGCTAACAGGTATTACACACCGAAACTATATCCGTGGGCCGAATTGACACGTAGTGCACCACCACCACCATATGTCATGCCTGTAATGACCCTTGGAGGGGGACAAGTTCGTGGTCCAGACGGACAGACTGGAGTTGTCCTTGGTGGAATAGCAGACGTTGAATACACTACTACTCCCCTAAATATCCCCGAAGAAGGGATAAGGGCAGTGGAATGCCAGTCCCAAAATATGGTAGGGAGAATGATAGCCTCAGCTGCAGATGAAGGCTCGACCTCGCCTCCCAGTTTGTTGGATAGTGGTAACATCATACGGGCCGAAGTGTCCACAGTGGAACAGCCAAAGCAGGACGGAGAGGCCAAAAGGACCCCTAGCATGAAGGACAAAATACCACAAGGAGTGAAAACTGAGGGAGAACATTGGGAGGGAGAAGTGTATGGACAAATGCATGAGGCCCCACGTGCGTTAATAGAGGTATTAACGGCATTGGAGGTTATAAAGCAGAGAGTAATGAAGGGAGTGCCAGAAGAGGAGAATGAAGACCGTGCGAGGTCATCAGAAGAAGAGGACGATGAGGAGGACGAAGATGGAGGAAGAGCTGAGCCCCAACCAGGTACAAGTTTAGTTTTGAGGAAAAGAAGTGTGAAGAGAGACCAAGCACAGAGACGGCCCATATTTAAGAGCTCAAAGGGAAAGGGAAAGTTGAGGAAGAGTAGAAAAGTGAGTTTTGAAAAAGGAGCTCATGACCCTGGTTTAAATCTGCCTCTAATAGCAGGTCCAAAGAACGAACCGGTTTATCGCGCTTATAAGGTAAGAGATTTGGAAGCATTGGTTAAACAACTTCCACCAATAACTGAGGGAGGAGCTAGCTGGTTGAGAAGGCTGGGCGCACTGACGGAAGGAGAAGAATTAGCGCTGGGCGATTTTCGCGCTTTGGCCGGACGTTGTATGCTGGGTGGTGGGTTAGCAGATGTAGAGCAGATAGCTCAAACAACCAGATATGCAAATGACCTGCCATACCATGAGGTGCAGAGTGACTTAGCAGATGCAGTTCGGGAGAAGTACCCAACTCCTAACACTGGAGCCATTCCTAAAATTATTTGGGATTCCAAAAACACACCCAGAGAGTTTTTAGCTAAAGCAAAGGAACAATGGCTGTTAGAAACAGGAATACATCCAGGGAAGGAGGGAGAAAGTAGAGCGTGGTTTCGTTCGGCAGTGCTGGCAGGGCTGCCCAACCAGGTTGCAACGGACTTGGAAAAGAACCCAGATTTTGCCGTTGCAGACTCGGTGCAGTGGGACAGACATGTGACCCACAGACTTCAGCAGGAACAGGATTTGGTAAACAAACAAAAGAAAGAGTTGGAGGAAGCCCAGGCGTGGCTGGTCAAGTTGCAGCTGGCAGAAGCAAAAAACAAAGCAGGGGACAGAAAGAAAGAGGATAAAGAGAGCGCAAAGAAAATAATGGTGTCAAGGCCCCAGCCTGATCCTGTGCCTGACTGGCCAGATCAGGATTCGGGTCTCTACCCTGATGACCGTTGGCCCGCCAATGCACCAAGGCAGCGTCAACCAGTAGGGAATTGGGGGACCGGTGGACCGCAGAGAGGGCGTGGTGGATCCGCGAGGGGAGGACAAAGGGCTCGGAATCCGGGGAATCCTAACAATGTGTCTTGGACTGGCTGTTATAGCTGTGGAGCAGAAGGACACTGGTCCCGAGAATGCCCTGAATCGCCGCGAAATTATCAGAGGCGAGGCTATCAATCCCAGGCACGAGGAGGCCCAAGACAAAGAGCTGCCTACAGGGGAGCACATCAAGCTCCAAACCCGAATGCAGCACCAGTCGCCCAGTACCCAGTAGCTGACTGGGGCTGGGAGGGGGAGCAATACTGACGGAGCCCGGAGAGACCGAATAGCGTGGGTACGGCAGGACCCATGCTGTCAATGACCGTGGAAGGCACTGAATTGCCCTTTCTGGTAGATACTGGAGCAACATACTCAACACTAAGAGACACACCAGACAGTGCAACACTCTCCTGTCACACAGTTAATGTGGTCGGTTTTTCAGGGATACCGATGACTCTGCCATTAACAGATCCAGCATTGACAAAGCTGGGAAAACAGACTTTGAAACATCAATATGTGGTGTCCTCACGGGTGCCCGCAAACCTCATGGGCAGGGACCTGCTCGTAAAGCTGGGAGCCACGATCATGTGCTCACCAGATGGACTGATTGTTACTCTCCCTGGAGGAAAAGAATTCCCGTGTCTGGGATCACCTTCAAAGACTCAATATCTAGTCCAGAATTCTGAACAACCCACTGCCGAAATCTACTGGGGGAGGCTGGTGGAAGAAGGCATTTTGAGACATTATCAGCTGTGGAAACCCTGGATAATGAGCCTGGCCGTCTATTCCCCGCCGCGGGATCCATTCCACGTCACACTCTTTTATGATAGGGAAGATGACGATATCTATCGGGAACAGTTCCAGTCTGATCTTGAGGGACAGACGTGGAATGTGCGAACACATGACATTTATGTTGGGCCAGAAGGTGTGGCCGCGGCTGTGAAATTTACTGATGAACAACTGCCTTGGTATAATGTGGGAGAGGATTCAGCCCCTCACATTACCTTGGCGGTCCATGAGGGTCATGGGGCAAGAGATCTGGGACCGATGGTCAAGCGGGCGCTGGACAGCGCGTGCTGGCAAAGCACCCAAATTCCAAATGTCTGGTATGCACCAAAATGTAAAATATATCGCATAACTTGTTTGTCCAACGATGCAGTGATCTTAGAACATAAAGAAATCTCCAGAATACATGGCAGGGAAAGAATGGATCATCCGGATGCAGTAGTTGAGCTCTCAAAATTGCCTGGTACTTTGTGGTCCGCAGGGCCCACAGATGTAGGTTTGGCTAACTGTTCGCCTGTCCTGTTCCAGCTGAAGTCTGACATACCAATTAACAGACCACAATATAAGCACAAAACTGAAGCAGAGGAAGGTATAGCTGAAACCATTGAAGGGCTGTGGAAGGCAGGAGTGCTTGAGCCCTCATGGTCATTTTGGAACACACCTATTTTGCCAGTGGAAAAACATGGGACAGGGAAGAACCGTATGGCACATGATTTGAGAGCAATAAATGCCATACTGAGGACTGACACTGTGCCTGTACCAAATCCGTACACAGCTCTGACCGAAATTACTGGGGACCAAAAGTGGTTCACATGTATTGACCTAGCGAATGCATTCTTTTGTCTCCCACTGCACGAGTCACTAAGAGACATTTTTTCATTCACATACAGAGGCCGGAAATTTAGGTACACACGCCTACCACAAGGCTTTGCACTCTCACCAGGAATTTTTAATCAGGTGTTGAAAGAGGCACTGTCCCCATGTCAACTGCCAGAGGGCTGTACATTAATACAGTATGTTGATGATCTTCTTATTGCAGCCCCGTCAGCAGCGGCCTGTACGGCAGCATCGCTCGTGGTGTTGAACAGATTGGCGGAGTGTGGCTTCAAAGTGAGTAAAGACAAACTGCAGTTGGTTCGGCCAGAGGTAACATTTCTGGGCCGGGTGATCGCGCATAGATCAGTGGGGTTAATGAACACACACAGAGACCAAATTCTGACACATCCAAAACCAAGAACTGTGAAGGAGTTGCTTTCCTTTCTTGGCTTGACAGGTTACAGCAGGCAGTTCATTCCGAACTATGCGGGTAAAACTGCCCCTTTAAGGGACCTGATCAAGAAAGTTGGTGTTCGAAATCTGAAGGCTGAATTGCCTTGGACGCCGGATACAGAGACAGCGTTCATTTCGCTAAAACAGGATTTGTCAAGAGCCACAGATCTGGCCACACCTAACTATGATGAGGCATTTTATCTTGATGTTTCAGAAACAAAGGGAGTTGTAAATGGTGTGTTGTTTCAGAAAAAAGGGGGAGGTAGAGATGTGCTTATGTATGTCAGCATAAGATTAAATTCAACAGAAGCGAGGCATCCCACATGCACACAATACGCAGCAGGAGTAGCAAAGATAATTCAGAAAACAGCACACATAGTGAGGGAACACCCACTGAAAGTGCTTACCACACACAGTGTAGTGGCATATGTGAACTCACAGGTATTCACAATGACCCCACTGACGCAACAAAGGTTGAGTAAAATTTTAGATGCGCCAAATTTGACATTCACACATGAAGGAATCAATATGGCAGATTTAATGGGGTCAGGAGGAGAACCACATGATTGTATTAAGAAAGCCCAGGTTGAAGGAAAAATCAGGGAAGACCTAAAGGCAGAGCCCATAATTGGAGCTGAGGACTGGTTCACAGATGGATGCTGCCACAGAGATGAAGAAGGATTAAAAGCCGGCTATGCAGTAGTCTGTAGAGTAGGAACTGAGTTTCAGGTGAAAGAAGCAGGAAAAATTGAGGGACAACAGTCGGCCCAGAGAGCTGAAGTGATAGCCCTAACTCGAGCCCTGAGGTTGGCTAAAAACATGAGAGTGAACATCTACACTGACTCAGCATATGCGTTTGGAGCAGCCCATGTGGAACTGGCTCAGTGGAAGAGAGCCGGGTTCAGAACGGCTACTAATGCACCCATCTGTCACAAAAAAGAAATGGAGGAACTGGAAAAGGCCCTGGAGGACCCAGACGAGGTAAGTATCATAAAATGCAAAGGCCACTCACAAGCAGGCAGTATGGTGGCGAAAGGAAATCAGAAAGCTGATGAAGCCGCAAAGGAAGCAGCAGGCTACAAAGGACAGAGACAAATGGTACAGGTAACCCCGGAAGAGGAGGCCAGTACTAACAGCATGGAAGAAGTTAGACAGGCTCAGGAGGAGACATCCCGAGAGGAAAAGGGGGCGTGGGAAAATAAAGGAGCCTGGCAAGATGGCGGTTTGTGGAGGGGGCCAGATGGGCGTCCCGCTTTAACGGCCAAAATGGCGGAACAGAAGGTGAATGAGGCTCACGGGCTTGGTCACGTGGGAGTGAAACAGATGGAGAGAAATTTGTGCCGGTGGTGGCATCCTGATTTGAGAAGGATGATACTGGAAAAGGCCAGAACATGCCTAATTTGTGGGGCACACAACCCAAAGCCGGCAGTAAAACCTGAAGCTGGTAAGTTTCTCATGCCAGAAAGGCCAGGAGAAGAGGTCGTGATTGATTATACCGACATGATTGATACAGGCCCAGGTGGTGTGAGGTATTTGTTGGTGTGTGTGGATGTTCTGACTGGATGGCCCGAAGCATGGGCGACCAAACGTGAAGACGCGAAAAGCGTGATTAAGTGCTTAATCAATCATTATATTCCAAGGCATGGGTTTCCCAAGAGAATTAGATCAGACAATGGTACTCACTTCAAGAACAAAGATTTGCAAGAGGTAGAGAGGATGTTGGGAGTGCAACATAAGTTCGGGACGGTTTATCATCCTCAATCTCAAGGAAAGGTAGAGAGGATGAACCTAAATTTGAAAAACAAGTTGGCTAAAATCTGTGCGCAGACAGGGCTAAATTGGGTCGCAGCCCTGCCTATTGCTTTGATGACCATAAGATGTTCTGTTAACCAATCCACAGGTTTCACCCCTTATGAGCTGCTGACTGGGAGACAGTTTCCAGCACCCTGGACAGTGGTGCCGGTGGAGCAGCCCGGGACCAGCAACAGGTCTCATGCAGAATATTTTAATGAGTTGAAAGCTCTTGTGTCCAGCTTTACGAAACAGGTCACTTGTGAGAGACCCACGGGGAACGGAGAGGTCCCGGACGCAAAGGCGGTGTGGCTAAAGGTCATTAAGCGAAAGTGGAAGGAGCCCCGCTGGACTGGTCCGTATGAGGTGACCGCCCGGACGGCCACAGCAGTCCAGCTGAGAGGGAAAGGCGACACCTGGTACCACTGGTCGCAGTGTGCACCCGCACACGAGAGCTTGGTGGAGGAAAACTCGTCTTCAAAGAACACAGGTGTCGACAAACAGAGGCAGAATAAACCCTCTCACCTGTGCAACGGGCCGACCAATAGTCCACCTGGAAGGCTGAAGAAAGAAGAGCAGCCTAGGAGGAAATCGCCACGCCTACAGAAAGGAGTGGTAACAAACTGAGAGTTTGAAAAGGGGTGGTTTAAATAAAAAGGTAAAAGGGAAAGAGGAAAATAGAAACAAACTTTCAAAATTTATGCTAAGTACAAATATACATCACACAATGCCACCCCGCGAACCGGAGACTCGTGAGGAGAGAGGACTGATTAAAATGTTGCTTGTGATTGTTAGTTTGATGACTGTAATGATCTTGGTAATGGCCCTATGTTGGCTTGTTTATATCTTGCAGGGAGGCCCTCGCGAACTGTCTGAACACAGGGGCCAGTTGAGTCCAGCACCAAAAGAGAAACTGTTTATTGAAACAGGGCTAAAAAGGAGATCAAAACGCGAGGTTTCGGGTAAAAGGGATGAGTGCCTCAGTACCTATGGTGGTTTAGAGTTGAACTATGTTAATGGGTCCACAACTTCATTCACATTTGATTTATGCGATGTTTTAAAGTGCGAAGGAGCAGATAGTAGTTGGAGAGGATATAATGTGTGGGTTTGTTGGGATTATGCAGTGAGTACACATTGTGAAAGAGGAAGTCGGCCCTTTGCAAACTGGTGTCGGAACTGGAATCAGGTAAAGGGTTACACTGGGGAAAATGGGGAAGCGTCAGGACAAGGGTCGGAGAACGTGTTAAAACTTCAAAGAGATTATAGTCCATCTAAGAATCCTTTGACTATGTCGCTGGGCAACTGGCAGCGTAAAAACTCTGTGTATTTAGTCTTGGGTGTGGAGACTGTGGGTACTGACCCGAAGGGGTTAATTAAAGTTAATTTTCTTGAACAGACCAATCCCGTAGAGCCAGTTAGAGAAGAAAAGGAAAAACACATGATTAACAACCCAAAAAACTCTGTTGTAAATTCTACAGGCAAAAGGGGAAATGGGTCGTCATATGTGGTACCAGAGGAACAGGAACTAAAGGATAGACGAGTCCTGGTAGTGGACTACACTAGACTGAAGCCTCAAGATTTAATTGAGCGCGCCACTGGGTTCAGTGACAGTAATCTCTGGCTGGACTGGATGGCTCTAAATGCTAGGGAACAGGACGTATCTAATTGTGTTGCTTGTGCCTCTGCTAGACCACGTTTGTTCACAGAGCCCGCTCCACTCCATCCGGAGGACAAGTGGGGCTATGATTGCATGTTGCGAATGACTAGAGGAGCGGTGAGTACTGGAAACTGCACTGTGTTGTCCAGTTTGTTTCCTCCAGT
>NW_005187803.1:136008-138657 GCF_000239375.1 Pundamilia nyererei | reverse complement strand
GATTCTTTATTTGTCACATGTCACACTAGTACAACACACTGTGAAGTGTGTCCTGAACTGCTCCTTGACTGTGTGAAACTTTATAAACAATAAGTAAATTGAGCAACGTTAATCACAGGGGAGCAAAGGTCATTCCTGGGGATGTCAGGGAAACAATCCTCCAGTTACACTGAAGGCAGAAAATCCACTTAGATGATGTTGGGATTAAATTATTTGACGTGCCTCAATTCTATGCTTTATATGAACTAAAATGCCATATTACCATATAGTGTGGTATTAATTGGACACGGCCCTGAAAATAGAGGCATTAGACTACGTGTGCTCGGGGAGTAGAAAGCTGTAGACTCTCACTCACGCTTGCCTGGGAAAACGTAGATAAGACGGGACCATCTCTGGTGGAAAGTTACTGAGACACTGTCGTTTAGACTAGAGTGAGAGAGCTTCTGTAATAAAAACTGTCAGGGGAACACCAGCACTTTGAGATCCACGGCCACGTGTCATGCAGGACGCATCTCCCTCCTAGAAGTAATAGAGTGTGAAAGGGTCTACTGAGCAGTGTTTTGTCTTCCATCGGATGCCTCGGAGGAATCAAAAGAACTTGGTGAAGTGTTGATATTTAACAAGGAAGAGAAGAGTGAGATCCCTCACAGTGAATGTTGAAGATTTCCTTTGATTTCCAGGGATGTTCTCCCTGCGGTGGAGGATGAACAGGTAGGTGGAGGTGAGTGGTCCAGGTGAAATGGGAGGGAAACCAGATGGATTATCTTGGCAGGGCTGCAGTGAGTTAAACAGGTCAACACGATTTGGCCTGTTGCCGCTTGAGAGAGGCAGACTATCTGGCAAAACCTCGATAGATCAGCTGGTCCTCACATACTGGCATTAATGATGATGATCAGCAGCAGATGTGTCAGGCTGAGGATCTGGAACAGAGAGCTCTGCCCAATAGGTAGGATTCTGCAGGAAGCTTGCTCAGGAGAAGGAGAAACTGGACCAACCTGCTCCCTCATGACAGTTATTTGTTTTTCTAAAACTAATGGTGTAATGGATTAGTAGAGCTAATCAAGCGGTAGACGCAAATTTAACAATTTCTTTTCTTTATTTATTGAGTAAGCCCAAATATACTTAGATCTAAATTGAGACTGAAAAAAGCAACCTCCACCCATGAGCCTATTGTATGGATTTTGTAATTTAGATTTTCACACCTGGATTTGAAATTGGATTATCATAGATATGCATTAAGTTAAATATTTGGGTCAACAAAGAGTGTTGGAGAATATGTAGATGTCAATGAATGTTAGTGGTTTTCCAATTATCTCCTTCGATGATGCGGAGGGAGGGAGATGATCAGGGAGGGAGAGTGCTTTCAACATTAAATTCAATTCAAATCAATTTGATTTTGAAACTACCAACTGACAACAACAGACATTAAATTTGGGCCTTTTATTTGATGCATCACAAATTTACAGAGGGGTGTAAATGAAGGTAAATATGTTGCAAAATGAAAGAGCTTGTAGAATAAAAAGTGAGAATACACCTGGGACAGGACAGATGTGAGACCTTGGGTCGTCCTTACTGAATTGTGCATAGGCTTTATTAAAATGTTCCATGGTGATAAAACTGAAACTGTTCAATATTATAAACACTTAGGATGCTGGCTGGATGTTATTTTCACACATTCACTACTTGTAAGATCATTGTACAGTCCACAATTTTATCTGCACCTGTTTAGTCATAGTTGTTGTGATGTTTATATGAATCTATATCCAAGCCAGTTCATTCTGTGCATCACAGTGCACGATTGTGTCTTATATGAAAAAGAAGTTCGACTACGGTGGCCCTAAGAGGCCAGATGGACTGCAACTTCAGAAAACACCAGCAATATGAAAAACGCTGCAAAAGTGCACAAAACACAAGGGAAATAGGAAAAAGAACAACAAATAGGAAAAAACACAGCGGAAGTGTTTCTGGGGAAACAATAACCCGACGGACCAGTTGCAGGAAGCTCCGGACCCCACGTGACTACCAGTTGTCAGCTGACCATTTTGGCAGCAACATGAACAGCGCCACTGTAAGCGGCAATGTAGAAACTTTTAAGCCATCGGAGTTCATTTAATTTCTCTTTAATTCGCATGACATCGAGCTGTATATAAAAAAAAGGTTAAATATTACCGACCCCTATAATGTTGTTGTTCTTTTTCCTATTTCCGTTGTGTTTTGTGTGCTTTTGCAGCGTTTTTCTTATTGCTGGTGTTTTCTGAAGTTGCAGTCCGTCTGGCCTCTCAGGGCCACCGTAGTTGACCCTCCCTAGCAAATCTAAAAGAGCAGTGCTGTATGATTTTTATTGACAAGGATCAGCTGCAAAGACTGTGTCAGGGTGCTGCTTGGCAAGCAGGACTCAATCGCAGGACTCTGTTCAGTGAATTTATTAACAAGGTGATGTGTACGGGCAGAACGTTGTACCATCAGGAACTGAATTTGAATAAGTTAAATTCAAATTTGAATTGCTCAGATTGAATCTGAATTGTAACTTGAATAAATGCTTTTTAAAACTGAATTTGAATTAGCCTAATTTGAAATTCAGTAAATACTTTTGAAAATGATCATCACTAAATTGAAATTGAATTTTATATTTTGAAAATGAATTCATTT
>NW_005187803.1:132038-135652 GCF_000239375.1 Pundamilia nyererei | reverse complement strand
GCCTTCCTGGAAAGCATCATGACCTTCTCCATCACCTGCTGGTTCCACTCCCTCAGCCTTCAGAACAGGAACAGACTGCAGCACACTGCATCAGTGTGCTCTAAAACCATTGGACTGCCTGTCAGAGCTCTGGCTCAGGTTTTCAGCCAACAGGCCCTTAGACAGGCAGCCAGAATCATCAACGACCCCGCTCACATTCTTCACCTCGCATTTCAATGGCTCCCCTCTGGGCGACGCCTCCGCTGCATTTCCTGCAGGACTAAGAGGAGGAGGAGGAGAACCACCTTTGTCCCCAAAGCCACCCTGCTTTTTAACTCCAGCCGATAAGAACATTTCCCACACCCATGAACATAAACTACACTCTTCTTACACCACTGACACTTTATTCACCTTCAGTCACCTTAATTTTTAAAACTGTGTAATAAAACTGTATATACTGTATATTCTGTGTATTTATTATTTCACTCCTATTGCTTGTGCTTACTGTACTTATCTTCAACGTATGCTGCTCGGTTGTTTGTTAATTGCCCCTTGGGGATAAATAAAGTCTTCTGAATCTGGATCTGAATCTGAATGACACTTGTTCTTATACATGTAATACATTTATTACCAACCTGAGAGTTTATCCACTGGTCACTTCTGAGGTCTTAATCCAGCTCAAGATGCTGTAGATTCCCGTCAGTAACACTTTTGGTTCGCTGGTAAAACGTAGTTCTATTGATCTGCGCTCGATTACTCTGGAAACGGAACCAGATGTAGTCCCAAAAAACTGAATTTTGGAACTTAAATTGAATTGTAGAACTGAAACTGAATGGTGAGAAGGAAAATTCTCTTCATTCAATCCAGAATGACATTTAAAAATCTTCTAATCACGTACCAGGTCTTGAATAAAAGGGCCTCATCTTATCTTAATGACCTTATAGAACTGTATCATCCCATTAGAGCTCTTGACTCTCAGACTGCGCGCTTTCTTGTGGTTCCAAGTAAAGTGGGAGGCAGAGCCTTCAGTTTTCAGGCCCCTCTTCTGATTAAAGATTCAAGATTCAAGATTCTTTATTTGTCACGTGCATGGTTATACAGGTACAGTATAACACTGTCAGGGGTCGTGGTGTGGAGCAAAGGAAAAGAGGACTCAAACGCAGGACTTGTTGATGAGTGACAAACTGAAGGCCTAAATACACCGGCTGAATAATGACTGATTGGAGACGGGTGAGTAAACAGCTGAACATAATCGAACCAATGACACACAGACGTAACAGGAACAGAACAACAGGAAATGAGAACGAGTGACAAAATAAACTGAACCTGAACAAACTGAAAACACTGGGTCACTGACCCAGGAACCCTGACAAACATGCAGTTAAATGTGACCTGATACGCTCCTGTTCAAAAAAAAGAGAGAGAGAGACAGAACTTTATATACAGTGAATGAGTATATACAAAGAGGACATTATATGCAGCAAGCGGGTGAGTTAGGTATATTATATAAATAGAAATAAAATAAAATAAAACAATCTGGAAATTTACAGCTTGTGAACATTGTGTGTGGGGTGTTAAAGTGTCTTGTGCTGTAGTGAGGCCAGAAGGATCAGGATGATATGAGAATGTGGTAATGAGTCCTGTCTCAGTCACTTATGGATCATGGGCGAGGGGGGCTAATTCAACACACGGATGGCCTGAGGATAACTCCTCTTGAGCCTCTGTGTTTTTGTTCGGATGGTGCGGAAACTTCTGCCTGATTTCAGAAGCTGGAACAGTTCATTGCTGGGATGGGATGGGTCCTTCAAAATCTCAGTTGCTCTAGTCCAACATCTATTTTTCAATTCAATTCAATTTTATTTATATAGCGCCAAATCACAACAACAGTCACCTCAAGGCGCTTCATATTGTACAGTATATACTATAATAATAGATACAGAGAAAAACCCAACAATCATATGACCCCCTATGAGCAAGCACTTTGGTGACAGTGGGAAGGAAAAACTCCCTTTTAACAGGAAGAAACCTCCAGCAGAACCAGAATCAGAGAGGGGCGGGGCCATCTGCTGCGACCGGTTGGGGTGAGAGAAAGAAATCTCCTGACGTAAATGTCCTGTAGGGAAGGGAGAGCAGTCCTGTAGCAGCGTTCTGCTGTACAGGTCACTCTCAGAATAGCTTTTTTATCCTTGACACAGCTGTTTCCATACCAGGATGTGATGTTCTGTGTGAGGATGCTCTCCACAGCGCCTGTATAGAAAGTCCTGAGGATCACTGGAGAGACCCTGAACTTCCTCAGTTGTCGTAGGTGATACAGGCGCTGCCTAGCCTTTTTGGACTGGACCTGAATGTGGGCAGACCATGTCAGGTCTGAGGAGATGTGGACACTGAGATACTTGAAGGACTGCACCCTCTCCACTGGTGCTCCATTAATGATAATGCATTTGTAGTCTCTGTGCTGACCCCTTGTGAAGTCCACCACCAGCTCCTTGGTCTTGCTGACGTTCAGCTGGAGGTGGTTGTCCCGGCACCACGATGCCAGATTCTTCACTTCATCCAGGATCTGTTGGGTCAGTAGGCAAACTGGAGCAGATCTGTGGTGTTTGGGATGGAAGAGGAGATGATTTTCTTCAACAGCCTCTCGAACACCTTGTTAACCACCAAGGTCAGTCCAACTGGCCGGTAGTCATTCAGACATGAGGGCTTGTTGTTCTTGGGGACAGGGATGATGACGGATCTCTTGAAGCATGTGGGGACCACAGACTTAGCCAGGGACTCGTTGAAAATCAAAGTGAACACACCTGCTAGCTGGTTAGCACAGCACTGCAGCAGACAGCCGGTGATGCCGTCTGGCCCCGCCACTTTCCTTGTGCTCACTCTCCTCAGCGCCGCTCGGACATCGTGCTCTGTAATGCTGATCGCCGGTCCCTCTCTGATGACGGGCGTAGAACTGGTTCAGCTCGTTGGAGAATGCAGAGTCGTCGCTGGTCGGCACAGTGTCCCTGGCTTTGTAATCTGTGATTGTGTGTAGTCCGTGCCACATGCTCCGTGTGTCGCCCTGGCTGAACTGAGGCTCCACTCGCTCCCGATACCGGCGTTTGGTATCCCTCACCACGCTGTAAGACACCACCTTGTAGGCGCTCATATCGCCAGTGGCGAGACCCGCGTTGTAGGTGGAGGTCCTGGCGTTCACTGCAGCGCGGATTGTTCTGTCCACCCACGGTTTTTGGTTCGGGAACATCACGACTCTCGCAGTGGGGATGATCTCATCCGCTAGCATGTTTACGAAGCTTACTGCTACATCCATAAACTCATTGATGTCGACTGCCCATGCTCTGAAAATGTCCCAGTGTACGTCGTTGAGCGCATCCTGTAGCGTAGCTTCTGATTGGGCCAACCAGCGTTTCACCTCTCTCGTAGTTACTGTCACGGTCCTGGGTCTTATGACCCAGTGTTTTGAGTTTTAGTTTTTCCAACCCATGTTAAGTCTCCCCTGCTCTTCATGTGTTTCATGTCTGTGTCTTACGTTGTCAAGTTCTGGTTGTCATGTCTGCGTTTCATTATGTTTCCTGTTTTATTTTGGAAGGAGTCGTGTGTTCTTGGTTCTGTGTATTTAGCTTCACTGCTCCTGTCATTAG
>NW_005187803.1:119264-121391 GCF_000239375.1 Pundamilia nyererei | reverse complement strand
TTACCGTGCTCGTTACCACAATAATAACGTAGTTACTGTAACGCGTTACTTAATAACGCGTTAGTCCCAACACTGGTTATATCGCATCAGCAGAAGCTTCTCAAACCTTCTATCAGACATTCTGTTCCTTTTTGGGGGAAAGCCCCAATCCACCTAAACTGAACAGCCACTGGTGCACTGGATGGAGTTAGACTGTTGTATTTCATGTACATCTTTGTGAGATTTGGGAACTGATTCAGAATCTCGAGCTCATAGTCTGACCTTAAAAAGTCAGTTACTTCTTTTTCTGCTGAGAAGCTTTCTGTGGGCTGATTCTGAAATTCAAAAAAGTCCATTTCGGCTGGGCTGACTGGCATTTGGGACACATTAGTGTTGTCAGTTGCAGGAGCAGCTTTACGACACTCTGTTATCAGGAGCTCCTTCACATACTCTCTCCTACGCTCATCTCTCAGCCAACGAAGTTTAAACTTGGGACAAGTGGCCGCTGCGAGAAGTCCTTCTTGGCTGTCCAGAACAGCATCAAAATGAGTCTTGATGGCCTGTAACATACAACATGATGCATCTAAGAATAAAATTATTTTACTATATAATTACCTATTGTCATTATTTTGTGGGCTTTACAGCTCTAAACCATCTGTATTATCTATTATCAATACTGTATGAGATTTAATTTAGGTTTTGTTGATATTATGATTAATATTCATGATTAATGATGATCAATGTCCCTGATATTTAACAAGGGGTGAATACTTGGTCTTTTATTCTATCATTTTAATAATTGTACCCGCTGCTTAAAACAAAGTATAACATCCACCCACTGTGAATGGTATAATAAATTTAACAAATCCACCCAAAGCAGTTAATAATAATCTTACCTTTACAATGACATCTGGAAGGCTGGCTGTCATAGAGGTCATCTTTCAGGGCAAGGGTCTTTGACATCAGGCTTGTGAGTGTTGGCAGTAAAGCCCCGTAGGTGCACTCATCCCCTTGTAAGATGTCCAGGGCCACTGTCAGGGGCTTCATCACAGTACAGTACTCTTTCAAGAACTGGTACTCCCTTTCATTAAGGCACTTGATTCCCAGTTTTACACACAGGGGATTAAGTTCATTCAAGGGAATTGTGATGATTCTAGAAATGGCCTCATACAGGGAATTCCATCTTGTGGATGTCGGTACCATTAGTTTCCTCCGACTGACTTCCTCCACCTGTTCAGAGGCTAATGTTGATCGACTTGCTTTAGTCCAAAGAGCAGAACATTTTGCAGTGCTACTCCTATATGCAGCCTTGGTGTCTGCACAGGAATTTAGATGTTTGTCAACATCGCTTGTTGAAATCGAGTTAATTGTGTGCGATGCACATCTGTAGTGTGGAGGGAGGCTAAACTGTGCATCACCAGATGCGGTTGAAAGAGCTTCTATGACATCAGTAAAGGTCGGTTCCTCGTCATCACCTTCTTCATTTTCAGATTCAGACTCCAAATTACAGGGCTGACATACTCTGAATGCTTTGGCAAAATTGGATGCATTATCCGTTACAGTGGCAATAACTTTGCCTTGTAGTCCATATGATGAATGGATTTCTTTGAGCTCTGCTCCGATTACATCATAGGTATGGCTGCCTCTAATTCTCTTGCATGCTAGAGCGGCCTTGTTGCGCTGTAATGTGGAATTAATCCAGTGAACTGTTACACCCATAAAACTTTTATTATTTACCGTCCAGATGTCAGCAGTGGTGGAAACAAACTCTGCCTCTTCAAGTGTAGCCTTCAAGTTAGAGTTCATTTTGTCATATTCTCTCTCAAGGTATCCTACAAATGACTTTCTCTGGGGCAGCTTGACACCACTTTTAGTTGGTATTTTTTCTACGATGCGTCGGAATGATTCAGAGTCAACAGTGGAAATCGGCAACATGTCCTCGACGATATAGGCAGTGACGAGCTTCTTCAGTTCAGCGGCACTAAGTCCTGTCGCTCTTACGTCTAGTTTAACCTGTTTAGCAGGAGTGGGTCCATCTGAGGTTTGCCCGGTGGAAGTAGATGTGGTAGCCACAGCAGTCACGTCAGTGAGGGGATCCTGGGGGTTTTCTGTCAATTTAACATTCTTGTGGCAGCGTGCTAGGTGCTT
>NW_005187803.1:108411-119053 GCF_000239375.1 Pundamilia nyererei | reverse complement strand
CTCGCTTACGTCATTGTCATGAGACATTCTCACA
Organism: Pundamilia nyererei; assembly: GCF_000239375.1. Lineage (NCBI taxonomy): Eukaryota > Metazoa > Chordata > Actinopteri > Cichliformes > Cichlidae > Pundamilia > Pundamilia nyererei. The sequence goes on along the minus strand of NW_005187803.1, from coordinate 119,019 downwards.
AAAAAATCACGGTTTTAGTAACGCAGTAACGCAGCGTTCCTACGGGAAAGTAACGGTAATCTAATTACCGTTTTTGCAATAGTAATCCCTTACATTACTCATTACTTGAAAAAAGTAATCCGATGTGCCCCGTTTAGGGCAGCTATTGTTAACTGGTGGAACTGACAGAATTTGACCTATAAGGTGACTCAGATTTTTAATGTCAGGGTTAGCAGGCAAGACACCTGGACGATTTCGAGGTAGTAAGTACTGGGCAAGAACACTCACCCACATTGGCTCCAGAACCTTGCATTATGCACTGGGTAAGACTCATAGGATCAGGGATTAGAACATTTTGATCAGCTGAAATCAACTTCCTGTATACGGTTTTATGTGGGTCTTGCTGGAGATCAACAATATAGGTCAAAATGCCCCTTAGGGTGGTCCAGAATGACCAAACCGAGATCCTGTGGGACTTCCAGATACAGACAAACAAACTGGTGAAAGATAACCAAGTGGACAAAGTAGCAGTGGACAAGCAGAGAAAGGCAGCCATAGTGATAGATGTAGCTATTCCAAGTGATAACAACATCAGGCAGAAGGAACTTAAGAAGTTGGAGAAGTACCAAGGGCTGAGAGAAGAACTCAAGAAGATGTGGAGGGTGAAGGTAACAGTCGCCCCAGTGTCAATCGGAGCACTCGGTGCAGTGACACCCAGGCTAGGCGAGTGGCCTAAATCCCATGAACAACATTTGAGATCTCTGTCCAGAAGAGTGCAATCTTAGGAACAGCTAAGATACTGTGCAGGACCCTCAGACTCCCAGGCTTCTGGTAGAGGACCTGAGGATAAAAGACAGGCTGCGGGGTTGAGAGGGGATTTTTTTTTTTATACAAAGATAGGTTTAGAACAAATATAAGAACACATTATTAGTGTGTACAAATAAGACCAAGCACAAATAAGTGCTCGGTCTGCCACCATCAGCTGGCCTACTGTGCCAAGCATGTAGGCTTGCTGTCCCCTCTGGCAGCAGACTGACAATGAACCTTAGCAGTCATGGTATTCTGATCAACTATCACTCCTTCATTCATTCATGACTCACATCACTTGCAAGACACTGAAGCACATTTTGTTATGCTAACATTACAATATTTTCTTGTTTTGAAAGGACCATGAAGACGATCGATGGTGGTGAGCATCAGGAGAATCCAGAATAATGCTGACCAGACTTTCTTACTTAGACTTAGATCATCCCGCGCCGATCAGTGCATCGGGCGACAAGAGAATGCCATCGAACTTGGTCCATCGCAGCGGTTGCTGCTTCATCCCATGACAGTTCGACTGAGCATAAATCTTCAAGGAACGTAATCCCCCACATTATTTTGGGTCTTTCTCACCGTCTCTTTCCATTTCTCAGGTTCCACAGGACATGACGCAGGTGGGTCTCGGGTTCAGTAGCCGAAGGATGTGACCGGCAAATCTAAACCGACGCTTGGTGACTTGGACATGGAGCGGCTCTACTCCTCTACACGGTGATATACTTCCTTGTTGGTAACGCAATTCTGATATGTAATCTTGAGCATATTGGGCTGTTGGAAGACATTGAGATGGTGGTTGATCTTTGCAGTCGATTTCCAAGTCTCCGCTGTGTACCGTGCCGTTGGTATAACAATGGTCTTCAGGAGCCGCAACTTGGTTGGTAAGGGCAGTGCGGTGGTCGTCCATATAGGCCATAGTCGTTGAAAGGCAAATTGATTGAATTGAACTGAAAAGCTGCCCATGCTTTCCTAATTCATCACTTGACGTCATGCTCCATGTCCCCGTCACTGCTGAGAGTGCAACCCAGGTACACAAACCTGTCCATCTCTTCCAGCTGCTGCTGCTTATTCACAGTGACCGCTATGTTTGATGGTGCAGCATAACCAACTTGCATGATCTTCAACTTCTCACTGCTAGTGGCACTAGTGGCGCTAGTGTCGACCAGCACAAGAATATATTGACCCACATCTTAGACGATGTGGAGGAGAAAGAGTCAAGCTGGCTGGAGTGACAAGCAGGCAGGCTGTTAGACTAATGTTAGCTCAACAGTTAAGCTAGTACAGCTCACTGGGAAGTAGATCTCAGAGTGTATTTAGCTGGATTAGCAGATGTTAAGGTCAAACTTTATACAAATCAGCAGTTCTGAAGATTGGATCACAGTTGAAAATTCCAGCAGAGATGCTAGAGGGGGGACTGCAGTCCAACCTGTTAACCTGTGAATTTCTGGCTTTTCATCTGCTTGTTTTTGCCATGTTAGATAGTTAATTAAGAAGGATTTTGGTTTGCATCATATTTCCACTGAATCCCCAACTGATTTCCTGTTGGGTGATTATCATTAACTCAGAGCAAGAGAATAAGTGCACCTTTGAATTCAGTTGTGGTCATCCATTCTCCAACCTTTCCTCACAACAGATAAAATCAAAATCAGCTTTTGCTCAGAGTGGGTTAGTTATAATTATAAGTATTGTTTAATTGATTTGATTATTGTTTTAATATTTGATCTTGCTTTTGCTCTTGCTAAATTGGTTTAATAAGATTTCCTGCAATTGAAGTACAAATTGTGGACATTCACTGTGTAACCTTTTGTGAATCAATAAAGGCAGAAGTCTGAATATTATTTTTTTGTTAGTGCAAATAGCTCTTACATGTGTCCCTAGCAATAACATTAAAAATAATCTTTCCTTGGAGCCTGCTGTCCAGACTACTAAAATCATCCTGGAAGTAACCAGCAGTGTTGGTCAAGTTACTTGAAAAAAGTAATCAGTAACTAATTACTGATTACTTCCCCAAAAATGTAATCCCCTTACTTTAGTGATTACTTATTTTCAAAAGTAATAAGTTACTTAGTTACTTTTAAAAACATGATTTACAACCTGAATAGGTGATAAAGTGATAGATCTTTCAGCCCAATTCTACTTTTTCTGCATAATCCATCATACAAAATGTAATCAAATGGAAAAGTCTCTTTTTAAAACTCGTTTTATCAGTTTTAATCTTTTAACTTTATGCATCAAGCAAAAATTTAATTATATGCAACATTCTCTGACTTGAATAAATTAGTTTAACATTTAAACCTGTTTTCTGCACATTCCAGCACATAAAATAAAACATTTTTTTGTGTTTACACTCACTCTTTCAAATAAATGCAAGTGAAACACAGCAGAAAATAAATAAATCAAAGACTCAGCGGTCATGTTGCTCTATTTTCACCTGTATAGCAGGTGGAGGTTTGCCCTGGTGCAGGTGTGTCGCAGCAGTCAGTGGAAGAATCCGTGAGTTTGTCTGTGAATTTCCCATTACGTGATAGCGTATTTGGTGCTTGCTCAGAAGTTTAGGGTTTTTTTCGCTGTAAAAAGAAGTTTTCTTCCCACGCACAGCGGACACTAATGTTTTTCTCACTTTTTACGGAATCAAACTCAAAGTAAGGTCAGTGCTTCCACGCTTTAAATGCTGCACGCTCATACTCTATCCGCACTCGATATATGATCCATTGTTGATCTGCACACAGTTGTTGTCATGAACGTCGCACTCGCTTATGTCATTGTCATGAGACACTCACAAAAAAATCACGGTTTTAGTAACGCAGTAACGCAGCATGCTTACGGGAAAGTAACGGTAATCTAATTACCTTTTTTACAATAGTAATCCCTTACTTTACTCGTTACTGAAAGAAGTAACCGGATTACAGTAACGCGTTACTGCCCATCTCTGGTGATGACACAGCCACTCCATCTCAAGTCACTGCTGCGCATACTCTAGCTCCAGAAGTGCAACAACAGCACCACCTGGAGGAAGCTGGATATAAGTCCAGAATCAGCTGCAAGCAGAAGATCTTTGGTGATTTTTACTAGGGCTGTTTCTGTACTGTGACATGAACGAAAGCCGGACTGAAACTGTTCGTACAAGTTATTTCCAGTAAGATGATGATGAACCTGTGCAGCCACTATCTTTTCAAGAATTTTTGCTAGGAAAGGGAGATTTGAAATTGGCCTGAAATTATTTCGATTGAAGGGATCTGAACCATTCTTTTGCAGTATTGGGTTTATTATTGCAGTTCTAAGAGAAGATGGAACAGAACCAGATATAAGAGAGGAGTGTACGATATTAGCAATCAGTGGGGCAAGAGAGGGGAATGAGAGTTTAACAGGATTTGTCGGCAGTGGATCAAGTTTGCACGATGATGACTTTAAGTTAGTAATTATAGAAGATGGCTGAGTTATTGTGGGAAGTTCAAAATTGGATAGAGAGAATGACAGCTGAGAAGGACAAAAAATGCAGATAGAACAATTGACCACATCACAGCACGAGGGCAAGTGTTGGTAAAGATTCTCAATCTTGGTGTAAAAAAAGTCCATAAATTTGTTGCAAACTGCAGCAGAGTGTGTATGTATGGCAAAGGTATCTGGGGGTTTAACAATATTATGCAATGTAGAAAACAAAGTGCAAGTGTTTCCTTCAGCGGATTCAATAACAGAGGTGTAGTAAGCAGATTTAGCATGATGAATAGCTTCTTTATAATGTTGTATATGACTGAGATACATATCCTTGTGAATAGTAATAATAATGGATTGCATTTATATAGCACTTTTCTAGGCACCCAAAGCGCTTTACAATTCCACTATTTATTCACTCTCATATTCAAACACTGGTAGAGGCTACAGTTGTAGCCACAGCTGCTCTGGGGCAGACTGACAGAAGCGAGGCTAACATATCGCGCCATCATCCCCTCTGGGCAACACCAGTAGGCGGTAGGGTACAGTGTCTTGCCCAAAGACACAATGACAAGGACAGAGAGAGCTGGGGGATCGAACCGGCAACCTTCCAGTTACTGAGCCATGGTCGCCCCAAAGTAAGTCCTGTTTTCCTGGAGAGACGTTCCAGGCGGCATCCAGTAGCTTTAAGGTGGCGAAGTTCAGATGAGTACCATGGCACAGAGCGAGATAAAGAAACAGTTCGAGTTTTTTGGGGAGCTAAGGTATCTAATAGGTTGATAAGTTCATTGTTATAGTGAGATACCAGGTCGTCTATGGAAGCTGAGGCATCAATGGAAGGTAAGTTATTAATGCCATGGGAAAGAGCTGATAGATCAATGCCCCTAATATTTCTAAAAGTAATTGAGCGGTTTTGTTTATTTTTGTATACTGGGAGACTAGCATTGAATAAAACTAATTTATGGTCTGAAAAAGGCATGTCCAATACAGCACAAGTTTTAGGGGTGAAACCAATACAGCAAACAAGATCCAAAATGTGTCCTTTGGAGTGTGTGGGAACGTCCATATATTGGTGTAAGCCAAAATTGTCCAGACAGGATTTAAAATCTCTTGTGGCTGAATTTGATGTGTTGTCCATGTGGATGTTAAAATCGCCCAGCAGTAGTATATTTGGAGATAAGAGTAGGATTTCAGCGAGAAAGTTAGAAAAATCAGTTAAAAAGTCAGAGTTGATTTTAGGTTGTCGCCGGTTCGATATGAGGGGAAGGAGAGGGGTAGACAGGCTTTGACAAGGATAGTGGGGATAGGATCAAGCTGGCAGGTAGAAGGCTTTGATTTGCTGATGAGATCAGCAATATCAGTTAGAGACGGAAGTTGAAAAACAGAAAGGAAATGAGAAGGGGGGAATTAAGACGGAGGAACTACATTGAGCATTAGGGAGCAAGTCTGGGTGTATTTTATGAATTTTTTAAGTGAAGAATAGCATTAAAGAGTCGCAGAAGTTAGATAAATAGAGATGAGTGGGCAGAAAATCAGGTGGCCTGTAAAAGGGGTTGAATAATGAGAACAGGGTCTTGGTGGAGTCCTCACTTGAACAGATAATGGTAGAGTAATAGGCAGATTTGGTTTGATTGATACATTCCTGATAAAACAAAACATGATTATTACATTTCCTTATGAATAGTAAGGCTGGTTTTCTTTTTTGTGGAGCAAGAGAATTCAAAATACTACTGAGACTATGCCTATGGTTAGGGCGACCACAGCTCAGGGGGTTGGGAAGTGCGTCTGTAACCAGAAGGTTGCCGGTTCGATCCCTGGGCTCTCTGTCCTGGTTGTTGTGTCCTTGGGCAAGACACTTTACCCTACCGCCTACTGGTGTTGGTCAGAGGGGCTGATGGTGCGATATGGCAGCCTCGCTTCTGTCAATCTGCCCCAGGGCAGCTGTGGTTACAACCATAGCTGCCTCCACCAGTGTGTGAATGCGAGAGTAGCATTGTATAGCACTTTGGGTGCCTTGAAGAGCGCTATATAAATCCAATCCATTTTTATAATATAATACTAGATCATCTTGAATAGATTGTTTAGAGACAAGCAGCTAGAGAGAGTAGAGACAGGCTATCAAGATTTATATTCTTGATATTCCGGAAAGAAATAACACGAGGATTGTTAATTATGGAGAAAGTCATGAGAACATTAAAGGAGAGAAATAGATGATCCGAGATTGGCAGCTCGTCAGCTGTGCAGTTGGAGGGGTTAAGTCCAGAACAACTTACGGTCTGTTATGAGATCCTGGATGAGATGTCCTTTGTTCGTAAGCAACGGATTCTAAGCAGGCCAAAGTTGACGAAAGTACTGTCAGACTGGATGAGAGTGTTAGCCGACCTAGGCAGGTTAGCCAAAACATTGTGGTCAACAGACCTGCCGGGGTTCCGTTGACAGCGACCATAGGTGGACTACTGGCTTGGAATTATGCTGATGTAAATACCGACGGGAGCCCCGATGTATGTACTTTCAGCGATGGAGGAAGGCAATGTCCGTGTGGAGATGAAGAACAGCCAGCGGTGGAGCAGCCAGGGAGAAGCGGAGCCAGAGGAGCTCATCAGCTGTATACTGATGGAGCCCAGTGCCGAGTCAGTAGATTGATGACATAAAGATCCAGACCCACACAGACTGTGCATAAATCCTGAGAGGCCACATCACGGACTAGAACAACTTGACAGAAACAGAGACACCGGTGGGCCGCAGAGACAGGAACAGGACAGGAATCCGGTAGCGACAGAGTTAGCGACAGAGTTAGCGACAGAGTTAGCGACAGAGTTAGCGACAGAGTTAGCGACAGAGTTAGCGACAGAGTTAGCGGTGAGTAGCGGCAGCAAGTTGCGCCAGCGTTCACTCAACCGGAAGTATGTATTTATACTGAGATTCAGTATAAATATGTTATCTGTACATTGTTGTATGTATATGAATTTTTTTTTATCTGTTAAATTTACCAACATCAAGAAGTCACAAGGACAGGGAGACCATGCCATGGCACATGTTTAAACAAGGAAAGTTTATTGATATCCATCCATCCAGTCTCTTCCACTTATCATTATCAGCGCTGCGAGGAATTAAACAAATAGACACAACATTTTTTTAGCCCCAAAAAAAAACATATTCAAAGCACCACAATGGTAGCCCAATATCAGAAAGAATTGTGAACTCTTTAAAGTGGGGAGTCAAGCTTCTCTTCATATTTTTGGCCACCAGATGCCACCAAAGAGGACTGTGTTGAAAAGCTTCTGTCACGGACTGGGTCTTTTGACCCAGCATTTTGAGTTTGCTGCCTTTTAAAGGCATGAAACTAATTATGTTCTTGTTTAAAATACAAACAAGAACACAATAAGACAAAAAAGGTCATCTGTTGTATTTAACGCCATGTTTCCATGTTACTTGTGTCCAGGTTTTTTAATGTCTAATTCTAGACATTATGATTATGCTCAGGATTTTCTATGAGTATGCTGTGGTCAGTGCTATCCTTTGTGCTGTTGCATGCTGGGGCAGCAGCTTGAGGGTTGCAGATGCCAATAGACTCAATAAACTGATCCGCAAGGACAGGAATGTTGTGGGGATGGAACTGGACTCCCTTAGGATGGTGTCTGAGAGGCGGATGTTGTCCAAGATTGTCATAACCTGACGGTTTGCCCAGGGAAAGGACTCAAAAGCAGACTCACTGGTGAACAGCTCAGAAAAACTTTATTTAACCCGAGGAGCCACAACAAGAGCGGAAGGCTGGGATAGAAAATAGTGAGGGGCAAGATGTCGACAGGTGCGGGAAATAAAGAGGGGAACCAACAGGGACGGAGGAACCGTGGAGGGTCTGCAAGGAGACGGAGGAACAATAATTAACATGAGGGCAGGAATTATTGACTGGAGGGAATAGCTGAAGAGAGCAACTGTCCTTACTTAATAGGCCCGATACAGAGAGCTCTGAGGAGGGGCGGTCAGGGGAAGTTGAGGCAGGTAACCGGGCTGGAGAAGCATCCGAGGATCACCAGAACAGGTAGGTGAAAACACTCCAAGCGGTACAAGCCACGCCAACCTCTGTTTATAATTAATCGATTTGTATATATTAATGCTTATTTCTTAAATTTTGTAAACATCTTACATTAATATTATTTAATTAGTCTGTCACTGTTACTGTCTTGGAGAAGCTGTAGCCCCAATTCCTTAGGGATTAATAAAGTATTCTGATTGTGGTAGTTTACCCAGTTTAGGTTAGTCTTTAGTTTCATATAGGTTCGCTTTGCCCTTTGTTTTGTGCTTTTCCCACCAGCTATATTAAACTGCTCACTTTTTGTTAAAATCAAGTTACATTCCACGCTTTGTTTTCTCAACGTTTGGCTCCTCTGTGATCTGCCAGGGTAGATCATAACAGTAATGAATGCTTTTTTGATACAAGTTTCAGTGCTTTAGGAAGCTTCATTTGGCCGTGACTACCAAATATGATCTAAAATATGCATTTATGCTGAAAATGCTGTCATATGAAAAATTCTTGGCTAGGATTAATGATGATATGGAGGGTTTTGACAAATCATGGGGATGTGTTTTTGGCTGAGATTGATTGATTTTATTTTGGCAGTGCAGTTATGTTATGTTTGTTGTGTTGTATGTTTATTTAGGCACTCAATAACGGAATTTAATTTGATTTCATTGTCCCTTTTTTGTGTGTGTTCGTATTTATATTTAGTAACTATGCAAATGTGAATTAACCATGGGATTGGAAGCTATCGTTTTTGTTTTGTTAAATCTTAAAAACAAATAAAGACTTCAATTACAAAAAATATGCATTTAAACATAGCTAGAAAGTCAGTGGTTAACCTGAAACAATTAGAGGCAATTTGGACATTTCATAGATTTTGTGTTAAAATAGTGAGCTAAAACATCACTTTAATGTTGAGAGAAAACACTGGCTTCTAGGTAACAAAAAGTAGCTATTATTAATGATAAATGATGTTGCAGTTCTGCTAAAGTTGGCAAGCAAGTAGCAATAGCAATTAGTTCTAATTAAAAACACATAACCCATAGCTAACAAACAACAAGCACGTTCTCATCTATTATGTCAAGCTAGCAGGTCAGGTTAAAGTTAACTGTTGGTATTTATCTTGGACTTAATTGCCAGCTCAAGATGTCTCTCCAGAGCCAGGGCAATTATAAAGGACCACCTCCATCCTAACCACCACCTCTTCAACATCCTGCCCTCTGGAAAAAAGCTCAGATCCATCAGGTGCAAAACCAACAGACTAAAGAACAGCTTCTTCCCGTGGGCTGTCAGAACTCTTAATGCAAACTAAGAGTGTGTAAAGTTCCCCAACACATCCACCCTGACACTGCTGTTGATCATCTATGTGCAACATCTCAGTCTTTCGATGTTCTGTGCAATATTTTTGGCTCATGTGCAATTATTTTGGTCCCAGTCTGTTTCAATGTTTCCTACACATACACCATGTATATAGTTCCACTCACATATGTATACATATACACTGCTTTTTATTTTATTCTATTTATTTATTATTATTATTTATTTCCACCTTCGTTGTATATTGGTTTCTCTTCTTCTTACTTTAGCAGCTTTGTGGTCCAGCTACCCAATTTCGCTGTGCAAGAAACTGCACAATGACAATAAAAAGCTCTAAGTCTAAGTCTCTAAATATGCTCAAACACAACTTTGATGTAAGAAACTGTCCACTTTATTCAGAATGATTCAATAAACTATACACACTTTTATCCTGTACACTTTTTCCATGTCCAGTTTTCTGTATTTTCATTTTGAGCACCACTCCTAGTATTCTTTAAGAGGCATTTATGCAACTTTAGGGTAATCAAAACATTGAGATGTTATGATGGCACTGTTTCAATCTTGCCCAACCTCTGTGTAGATTAACCAGAGGTTAGTTTTCCAACCCTCAGAAGTACTGCAAAGTCTGCAGATTCTTAGGATTTCAAATCTTCTCATGTGAAGAGGTTTATCTGACAAGGGCTTAAATGTAACAGATTTTAATTTATATGTTCAAGTACTAAAACCACAGTGTGTTGAACACAGAAAGTCATGTTCCTGCTCCCCCCCTCCCCCTGTGGTTGTGGCCCTTAGAAACTACACAGACTGGCCTGCAACCCAACAAAATGTCCAACTTTGCGGCCTTTTGAACAAGCAGTTTATAAGTCATCAGTTATTTGTGGTTGATATTATGTGTTTTCCACATCTAACATCTCTGGATAATCCAGTAATATAATGCACAAGGTAATTTAGAAGTGCGAATAATATCCTGCCTTTTAAAGGTTAATCCCAAACCCCTGTGTTTGTCAACGTAATAATAATAATAATAATAATAATAATAATAA
>NW_005187803.1:97082-107556 GCF_000239375.1 Pundamilia nyererei | reverse complement strand
GTAGGCTGTGGATCTCTTAAGATCTCACTGTTGGGTTTGTAAGGCCATGTTACTCCTAAATTTCTATCTTGTTCAAAGAGAAGATATAAAACAAAGTTCTGAGCTAATCGACGTTAGTGTTCTCCTTTTTAAGAATAAGAATCGATAAAGAATCGAATCGTTAAACAGAATCGAAAAAGGAATCGGAATCGTTAAAATCTTATCAATACCCATCCCTAATTAGAACGTATGTTGCTAACTACAAACGGTCCATTGGAGTGAACGGAGCTCTGCAGCGAAGCGGCGCGTTCACAGTTTCGGCACTTCTCGGGTGTTTGCGTCACCGACTCGGGCCACAGCGCCTCCATTTTGATTTCACTTGCATGGTAGCTTGTGTGCAGTGTCGGAATAAACGGGAGAAAAACAGGAGCAAACACGGAGGCGCCGAGATTATTACAGAAATGGACGGGTAATATTAAATCAGTGAAGCTAACTACACGGCATTTCACACATATTACGGCAGCAGAGCTGTAACTATGTGATAACGTCATTTTATGAGAGAGCTACGGGGGAAATGGGAATGTTGTGTTAGCGGGTTTCCATAGCGCCGCATTTTTCTTTGCTATTTAGGAACGGCTTAATGTTAGCATGCTTTTCTAACTTAGCACCGAGTCGCTGTTTTTCTTATGAACTGTTCTAGTTGTTATTTAAAAGCCTCTCATACAAAGCGACGCTTTCAGGGAAAAATGCTTCTTTTTTTCCAAAGTTGTACTTGACAGTAGCTTGCTACCGGCTCGGCTAATAAAGTTTAGCAAACCGTTATGCTAACTACATGCTACACTACCACTGCTCCTTTGTGTAGCACCTGACTGCGTTTAAATAACCAGTGTATGTAAAAGGTAAAGAGAGTGAAACGTGCCCTTACTTTAAATCAGTATTCCTAACTTCCGATTAAAAACATCCTATTTTGTGGAGTTTTACGGTTAAAGCATAGAAACAGTTAAGCTATGCCTCCTGTTGATATCAAACTTAAACTTGACGTATCACGTTGAGTTGAGTTACCAGTATTACAAGTGTACTACAGTGTGTCATTTATAGTATCTGTTCATTGGGGTCGAAGCGAGAATAACGTGAACGTTAATTAAAGATGTTATGAATCATAAGTGAGCTCATGGGGAGGCGGTGGATGGAAAGGCAGTAGGTCATGTAGGCGTAGAATACACGTTTGGCAAAGCTATTTACTTATCAGCACAGAAAAGGAAATAGACTGCATGTATAAGCAGCTGTAATAACATTCATAAAGGGTCCATGTATTCAGTCCGTGCACAGTGTGGAGTTAAGAAGCAGCTTTGGTTCTATGTGTTATGGACTGGAGTGTCATGAGAATACGCTGACATCTACTCATATCTAGTGCTGTTTTGTATGTTTCTGTTTTATGTTGTTCTGCTGTTTTAAATCCCTTAATTGTGAAAACAACATTATTTCTTTCAGCATCAGTGATGTTGCAGTTGGTGTGAAGGTGAGTTTCTTTACATGTGTGCATACTTAAACATGCAGAACACTTTTCCCTTCCCGCTGTCACCAAAGCGCTTGCTCATAGAGGGTCATATGATTGTTGGGTTTCTCTCTGTGTGCATTACTGTAGGGTCTATCTTACAATATAAAGCACTTTGAGGCGACTGCTGTTGTGATTTGGTGCTGTATAGGGCTGGGCGATATGGCCTAAAATCAATATCACGATAAATTGAGCAGTTAACCTCGATAACGATAAATGGACGATAACCACCCCAAGTGCCAAAAAAACAAACGTTTTTTTTCCATTTGATGGGGCTGTGGCAGGCAGCATAGTTCCTCCAGTTATTTTCATAATATTATTCCCCCTAGACCTATTCATTGCAATTATATTATTACCACTTTAAAGGGCTGTAAAATGTCACTGAAAATAAATGAAGACAATAGTAGTAAGCACTTTTAGTGGTTAAGATTTATTAACTGAACAAAATAAAAAGTGTAGGATACAATATTAACCATGCTCTCTAAAAAATGTGTATCCCTTGTAAACAAAATAGTTTAATAATAAATATGTTTCACATTGGCTATTCACAAAGTAAACAATGATTGTGCAAATGTAATGCCATCATGGACAAAGGCCTATCTCTGCTAAGGCCTTGAGGTACTATAACAAATAATGTCACAAACACAAATGTCAATTGAACACAGAAAAAACTATAATAAATACTAAGCACTGCCATGTGACTAGTGAAAACTACAAACTCTTAAACAAAAACATTAAATAGTGCTGTTTGCAAAAAACTTCAATAGAACACTGATAGTTAAAATTAGGCAGGGCTTGAACATTTTTTGTTAACAAGCGTCTCCTCTTCCTCCTCCACCAGCTCTACCTCCGTCGCTGCTGCTTCAACATTTAAATCGTCCTCCATTTGTTCACCCGTGTCTCGTCTTGTTACAGGTAGTAGAGTCTTAAAGGGACATGAACATCGCCTTTTCTTTTTTTTAAATACCGAATTTACCGACATGGGCAAAATGACGTCGATGAGAGTCATAAATTTCGGTAACGATAAATTTTTGATATATCGCCCAGCTCTAGTGCTGTATAAATAAACTGAACTGAAAACAAGTAACGCAGCACTTTACTTAATCCTCCTGGGAGTAATTAACAGGTAGAAACAGACTCCTGTTCTCTACAAGAACCGGCTCTCGGTTCCAATCCCTAGATGGGGGTATATAAAACTTGGAGACCACCAAAAATAAAGCAGGTGGTCTTTTGTTTGTTTTTGTCTGTGTGTGTGCTGCATTAGCGTAGCTCCAAGGTGTAGTGGTTAATAAGTTTGCTTGACAAGTGAAAGGTTGTTGGTTCAAACTCAGGCAGGGCATCTGGTGTTAAACTGCCCAATCAAAGAGGTGACGCTACTTGCTGTGGTGACCCCTTATGGCAAGGAAGAAGCTGCATTAGTAATGACTGTTGTATGTATACTGTTTCCTAAGAGCATGCTGTTTGAGCTTAATATTACATTTTCTTAGGAATAGAACTTTTATCCTGCAGTATTGAACTAACCACTAATCATCCACAACCTGTAGATGATGTTTAATTCAGGGAATGATGGCGTCCATTCATAAACATGAATAAGTGTTAATGTTGTTTTCTATTTAAATTCTGAATAATCATATCTGAAGCTCTAATGTGTTGCAAGAAAGAAAAATATGTGTGTGACTTATTTGCTATCGGTTAACAGATGGATTCATGTGCTTTGACTATTAAACAAGTTCCACTTGAAAACATCCGTGTTTTAATCTGACATGTGCCTCCCAGTTATTGTGTCAGTGTGTTTATTCAGACTGAGGATAAGAATGGGTGAACCTGAAACCTTATATTCCTTATATTGCTCCAGTAAATATGCATGTGGAAAAGTTACTCCACATTTCACACTTGTTTGCTCGTGAATGCGTTTAGCTGCTCCGGGCAGCTAATCTTATTTGTTGAGTGCCAGGTACATTAAGGTGTGTAAAGGCTGAACTGCCAGATTGTTCTGATAGTGTGCTCCTGGGAAATGAGTTTATCTCATCAGTATTTCAGTGGCTGAGGCAAAGACCAGAGGGCTTCCAGCTGTTAGAAGACTCATTACTCCTACCCTGTTGGCTGTGACACTTGTGTGCTCACCATTTTGGCCTTACTCGGGCTACTTTTCCCCTTTGAATTGATCTGTACCATTTTTCTGTAGCTGAGCCTGCAAGTGACAGAAGAACAAACAGTTCAAATTCGGCGACACCTCCACAAGGAGGTGGGATATGAAACTATTAGAAAGTTGTGTGTGAGATGGGTCCCTAGCTATGTTGGTTGCCACCCCATCAGTCAGGGTTTAAGAGCAGAGGGTGCCTGGCAGTGCCAGCAGGCCTTCAGAGACCTTGTATAGCTCAGGGTGAGATGACACATCCCTACATCTTACTTTTAGCAATTTAAACTGACACAGGCAGAGGAGCGAAACCATTAGTGTGATGTTTTGTCTTCAAGGGCCTGTCAGGAAAGTCTTTTTCTCAGCAGTGCCTGATGCTGTTTTCTTTTCCTTCCACAGAGAGGATCGGATGAGCTGAGTATGTACAACAATTCCAACTCTGGCATGAGCAGTAACAGTGGTGAGTTCGTTCCAACCGCCCATGAACTTTGAGGGGATTGATGGAATTTGCATGCAGCCAGTCGATACAGCAGACCTAAGGATTAGGTGAAGTAGGCTGCATGAGTTTAGGTGGAGAGAGCTGTTTGGTGGGTAACATCACGCTCCTTAGTAGGAGGGCACCTACACACCATAGCCAGTGGCTGGAACAGACATGGAGGATATCCCTCCTCTCTGTTTAAATGTTATCATTCCATGCATGAAGGTTTTTCTGATGTTCTTCCACTTCCCACACCGCCCCTGTTGAGTTTGTGACACGGCCTAAGCATATCTGCCAGCTTCCTTGTGCAGTTGAACTTCCCTGTATGCCAGCTTTTGATACTCTGATGGAGTTTCCTTGTTTCACAAGGATCTATCTGGACACAAGCTCAACTGTTGTTTTCCTCGCTGTACGCAGCCACACTTTCAGTCTCTGGAACAGCTCCAGTCCTGTCTTGGAACATTTGAACTGGGAAAAAGTTATTGAACAGGCTTACTGAAATGTATTTAATGCTATTTAATACTCAAGATGGCTCCTGTATGGAGAAACTAGTTACACGAGTGATTTTGGCCCAGTCTTCCACACGGACAGTCTTAAACTGAAGGATCTGTTGGCCCCTTCTAGGAACTCTGAGCTTTAGCTTCCATAGATTTTTCAGTTGGGTCTTCTTTGAAACAGTTGTACCTGCTGATTCCTGTCGCTCTCCACACTTCCTCCTTGCTTCTTGAACAACTCGTTGGATAATCCTTTTCACTCACTGCATTGCAGTTTTGTCTCCACAATTAAATCCATCACAAAAAATTAGCGCATTGTAATCGTCACAGTGCCGTGTGGATCCTAGCATACTTGCTGATGCAGGAAATGTTCTGTTTGTTTTTTTTAAGTTTGCCTCATTGTTTCTAATTCCCGACATTTGTTGACAGTAGCAGAAAATCATGAGCTTTACCTTTAAGATCCCAGTGTGTCATTGTAGTGCACCTTTCAGTTAATCAGCATTTCTCCTGAAATCTTAGATGGGGCTCCCAATGGCAGTGATAGTAAGAAGCTAAGGGTGGAGGAGGCCCTGCCGTCTCGTGTGATCCACATTAGGAAGCTGCCAAACGAGGCCTCAGAGACTGAGGTCATTGCCCTCGGCCTCCCCTTTGGCAAAGTAACCAATATTCTCACATTGAAGGGAAAGAATCAGGTAAGTGAATCAGGCTGTTTAGCATTTGTATAATTTCATCCAAAACAGTTGTTAGGCTCAATTTGAAAGCGCAGATAAATTCACACAGGACAAGCCATTCTTAGACACCAGCCTGTAAATGCATCTGACAATTGTTCCAAACGCAGTCGAACTGCAACATGTTGAATTTCATTATTAAAATAACCAAGGAAGAGTGAGTCAACAAATTCAGCTTTTTCTTTCTTTCTTCTTTTGCCTTCTCTTCTAACGTTCAGGCGTTCTTGGAGATGGGGACAGAGGAGGCAGCTGTCACTATGGTTAACTACTACTCCAAAGTAACTCCCCTTATCCGTAACATCCAAGTGTTTATTCAGTACTCCAATCACAAAGAACTCAAAACTGATGCTGCTAATCAGGTTAGTGGAAACTAACAGACTGATATGTTAGTTGTTGCACAGCTTCATGTTTTTAAAACGTGCTTTCAACTTGTGTGCCTCATCACTGCTTGATTGCAAATGCATGCTGTTATTCGGCTGCATTAAATGCTTGGAAATATCTGGAATCATTACAAAAAAACAACAGCCGTAGAAGGTGCCCGTTTGATATTTGCCATCTACATTAATAGCTGTGTGCTGTGCTTGTGTTCGGGTGTAGCGGACCCAGGCCGTGCTGCAAGCAGTGTCAGCAGCCCAGTCACCAGGGTCCGAGGTACAGGAGGTCCTGGCTGCAGTTTCCAGTCCTGTGCTGCGCATCATTATTGATAACATGTTCTACCCTGTAACGCTGGACGTACTGCAACAGGTAGGCAGCAGTTAACAAAGAGTATTTGCTGCTTGTGGCTGAACAAGAAACCTCCAGTTTCTTTGTCTTGACAGATTTTCTCCAAGTTTGGCACAGTCATGAAGATAATCACGTTCACCAAGAACAATCAGTTCCAGGCTCTTCTGCAGTTCAGCGATCCTGTCAGTGCACAGCAGGCCAAACTGGTATGGTCATGTTTTCTTGCATGTCTAATAGGATTGTCCCAGTACTAGATTTTCAAACTCTATATGAGTCTTAGGAAAATACTCTATATCATTTTTGACACCGCCCCCCCCAATCCTGCAACAATATAAGTAAAGGTGATGAAGTCTTATCTTGAAAAACTTGGCCTGTTAATTTTCATCCAATTTTCCCATTTATAAGTTATATTTAACAAAATAAGTGTTTAAGTTTCAGATTTTTTTATTTTATCATATAAGAACCTGAGCGCTTACTGTCAAAAAGATTGTAAGTTACTGTGAAAGTAGAAAAGTTACTTTTTACTGTGTTGTCCACATCTGCTTTCAGCTTCCCTCAGTCTGCAGTTTTTCAGGCCGTCACCTCTGGTCCTCAGGCCTGAAAGCTCAGGCTGCCCTGCCTGCATTAGTTATCCATGCTCTGGACTCTGCAGAGCTCATCTAATAATCAGGCCCCATCTTATCTTAATGTCCCTCTTCCACAGCATGTCTTTATCCTGTCTTCCTTCTCTCACCCCAACCAATCACAGCAGATGGCCCCGCCCCTCCCTGAGCCTGGTTCTGCCGGAGGTTTCTTCCTGTTAAAAGGGAGTTTTTCCTTCCCACTGTTGCCAAAGTGCTGCTCATAGGGGTCATATGATTGTTGGGTTTTTCTCTGTATGTATTATCATAGGGTCTACTGTTGTTGTGATTATATAAATAAAATTTAATTGAATTGAATCTACAGTTCCCCCACAGCCAGCATGATCATGGATTTGTAATCTGTTCTGTCATGGCTCAGTATTTAGTCTGCTGTTCATCTTTTATCTAACCACAGTCCAGTAGCAGCTACGTTAATCATAAAATATGGCTAATGTGGCTAATGGTTAAATGGTCAATGTGCCAGACTCAGCGAAGCGGCGTCGTGCTGCTACCATCAATAATACAAATGGTGTAACGACCTTTTCAGTTCTTGAGCACAGATGTCATTTTCCTCCTCCTAGGCACTGGATGGCCAGAACATCTACAATTCCTGTTGCACACTCCGTATTGACTTCTCCAAGCTGGTCAACCTGAATGTGAAGTACAACAATGATAAGAGTCGCGACTACACCCGACCTGAGCTGCCAGCTGGTGATGGCCAGCCCAGTTTTGACCCCACAGTTGCCGTTGCTTTCAGCAAAGACTCCAGTTCTCTCCTCGGTAAGATCCCAGGTAGATCCCACTTTTATCTTTCCTCTTTTGAACTTGATGTTGTTTGTTCTCACTCTGCATTCTAAATCAGGTTGGTGTGACGGGAATTCACACGAGCATCTTCAACTTACATTTGTAAATATTACTTTTTCCCCTCCTTTAAAAAAAAAAAGGTAAATTATCAGATAAACTAAGTTCAGATTGATAACCACATGAACTAATTAAACTAACAACTAAAAAAAACAACTTTCTCTTTTGCACATAATTAACATAATCTGGTCCTTAGCAGCAGGCTAATGAGCTAAATACAGTCTAGATAAGGACCGGCTCTTATTCAGTGCTTTTCTGCTAGAAATGCTTTATAGACTGATGAACGACAGTACATGACATTTATTTAACATAAAATATACATAGAAGCAGGCCTGTCAAAAACTAAGCACACCCTTACTGCTTCCATAGGAATTGAGTGGTTAAGTAGCAGCTAGGTACTGTAATACACTTGGATGCACTTGATCGCAATTGATCATAAGATCACCTCTTTAAAAGTAAGCTGTTTCTTTGTTTGTTTTTCCTTTGCTGGTCAGTAGGATTCAGGTTTTTTGAATACAGTGGCAAGAAGAAAAGATATTAGGAAGGATCTTAAAGTGCCTGTTGTTCCTGCTGCGGATAACTCTACATCCTTTCAAAAGTGGATTCAAGCACCAGAAATATTTGTCTCTCTGGAACCATTAATTTGAAAAATCCGATTAGCCACTTACATTTTTAAATTGCTCACTCACTTCCCAGTCATACTTTGGAATTAGTCCCAGTATGTTTCACAAAATTAAATGAACATGGTTGACACTGAGGTGTCCCTCTTCTCATACTGACTTTGTCATTTTCTCTGTGGAGGTTGAGCAGGGCAAGGGTGTATCTAATACACAAAATAAAAAGCTCGTCTGTTTAACCCTTTAAAGCCGGTCGGAGCGGGCACGCTCCGTTTTGCGTAACTTTTTTAAAATCCCAGTAGCTCTGCAACCACTTAAGGTAGCGCAATAATCTTTTTTGCATATGAAACCAGAGGAGTTGTACTGACATCTGATGCCATCAGCTTGTCCTCGGTCACAGTTTCCTTCCACATAAAGCTTTGCAAAAACTGCATAAAAAGCACTTGCAGCAACAAAAACATAATATTCCAGAAACATGCTTTGCCGATCCGATCAGCTGTTTGTAACACTTCCTACGTTGGAATAGACGTCAGCGCGAACTTTTGCATGTCCACCATGACCTGCCTGAAACCGGAAGTGACGTCATTTTCACGGAAATGTAGTTTTTTACCATCAGGGCCCTCATGAGCCTATGCTGGTCTTTTTAAAAGTTATGTTTGACTTTATGACTTTGTGTCATTTCTGGGATGCTGAGGACTCATATTGCACTGCTGGAAATAGTTTATTTTGATGCATATGCTGCTTTTTTTTGCAAATTTGCATCATAGGATTGTTTTTTTGTTTTTCCTGCAGTATATGAAAATTGGTGTATTTCAAAAATAAAACTATGAAGACACTTAAAATAAATTTCCTGTGGTGGGAAACTAGTTTGTGCAACTTTTTTGTATTTGCAGTTTTGAGGGATAAGCCTCTTAAATTTCTCTAACTAGAAATATATGTTTAAAAAAACAAAAGACGATTTTCAAATTCTTTGTAGTTTATTGCACTTTTTTGCAGTTTCTGTAGTTACTATGGACTTAATGCAGACATATTATTAGAATTTGGGGCTATAATGGTTGTATTGATGTATAGCAACTTGAAATGCTCCCAAAAATGGCTCCACAGCATGTAAAAATATAATATAAGCTCTGGCGCACTTGGTTCTATGGTAGGTCTTAAAGGGTTAATTTAAACCGCCAAATCTGTGTAATTGCAGAAATGTGTCTGGTCTCAAATATTGCACATGCACATTTCTGTGCAGGTAAGACCACAGATTCAGGTTTGCATCCACACGGTGTCAGCTTCTGACAGTTTCTGCAGTAGGTAAAAGCTTGGTTTTGCACCAGTCACATTTCTTGGATCGTCACCACCACAACATGAGACTTGGTACCACTGACTGACTCGGTTCCCTTATTTAGACTTAAACCAATTGATGAAGTTTCTTCGTGTGTACGTGAGTTAGTGCCCTTTCTTAAATCTTGCCGTATAGTCTAATGTACATAGCTTATCATACCATCTACATATTGTCTTTTCCTCACGTCTTGTACCAGCTGTGTGAGGTCACAATGAAGGTAGGGGAGGGGCTGATCGCATTAAGAGATTTGATTGGGTAGTACAGTGTCTAAATGAAAGAATGGGCTGCTGTCAGTGTTCGTACAGCTGGTGCAACAGCTCTTCAGGCCGGTCCATTGGCCCGTTATGCCAGATTACCAGTCCAATTCTAAATTGCCCACAGTCTGAATGGTTGTTTGGTTCTCTGTGTTAGCTCTGCGACAGACTGGTGACCTGTGTAAGGTGTACCCTTCCTTTCGCCCTATGGTAACTGGGATAGACTCCTCCTCCTCTGCGGTCATGATGAGGATAAGCAAAAGAGAATAAATGGCGTAGTGGAGTTTTCACCTAGGAGGTGATCCTGAGAGTTGTTGACCCACCCTCTCATCATGGGAGTCATTAAGGTGTCATGGGTCAAGTTGTGAGTGTGTGTTGAATTACCATAAAGGAAACTCAAAATAGAACGTTAACTACCGTAGGTAATGTTTGTAATGCTATAAGTAAGTTGTTCCATCTATTCAATATAACCTCTGTCTTGTGTCAGGGTCTAATAGAGATTGACAGACCACGTGACTTTCGCGCATTGCATGCAACGCAAGCATTTGCAGCACCGCAAAACGTTCATTCTTCGGTTCCAATAAATTCTTGCTCTTTCTTTGCCCCCCAAAATGTTTTGTACAAAACGTGCACAATGCCGGTCCGTACAAAGACAGACTTGATGAAAAGTCAAAGAAAAGATACGAGGAAAAAAA
>NW_005187803.1:87822-96227 GCF_000239375.1 Pundamilia nyererei | reverse complement strand
TTTTTGTGTTTCTTTTTATCGCTGTGTGACTGATTTCAATTGAAAGCCTGCGTGCGCTAGTACCTCTTGCCACGAGTTCCCAGAATCCTTTGCGGTTTTACCCCTGAGTGACGTCACATTTTCAATCTCTATGTAGAACAACAGTCTGTGATCTGCCCTCAGTTTGATTGGCTCCAAAGCTGAACTGTGTCCCTGGTTATTGGTGTGAAATCACAGCTTCTAAACGCCACTGGTTGGAGTTGGTTGGGTGAAACAAAAACTACTATTCCTACAACTACATGTCCACATTCTTATTTTGAGATTATTTTAAGAGGGTAACACCATTCACCTCGCATGTGATAGATACCCAGGAGGAAGAGAAACACAACCCAGTGTGTCTGGGCTGCATTACTGCATTTGTTACAGTTACTGTGATCATTTTTGGAAAACAATGATAAAGTGCATCCAGTGTATCAGACAGTAGAAAATGTCTTTGTGTATGGTACAAAGAAACAGTTTTGTGTGGTCAGACATGCAGGGTTTGAGAGGGTTGTACTGTGTTCTTCCCATGATGTATTGTCACCATCATCAACATCGTTAATGATTTTCCACTCCGTGATTGTCTGCTTCCCGTCAGGAGCTCTGAACCCTCTGAGTGCAGCGGCAGCTGCTGCTGCTGCAGCGGGCAGGGTGGCCCTCGCTGGGCAGACAGGCTCCAGTGGGGTCCTGCTGGTTAGCAACCTCAATGAAGAGGTTAGTAATACTGACACCAGTAACACCAGTAAAATGGAAAGTCTACAATTAAAACTCCACCGCTCCTACACACCACCTCCATTCATCTGTTCCTGTTTTTTCTGTTGCTCGCTGTGGGTCAGTTTTTCTATTTCCAGATTTGTTTTCTTGTGCTTGTCATTAAAGATGTGTATAAAAAAACTCATGTTTGACACTTGAATCTGTTAATCTTGATCATTTACTTTGCTTTTGTGTGAGACACACACAGACTGAACACACAGTTTGCTTTTCATGAACTTTGTAGTCTTAGAACTGCAGGAAAAACAAGGCTTCCTTTATGTAAGCTGTAGTTTCCCAAAGGTTCCTTTGATTGTATAATATTTGTTCGCATTCAGATAGCCTGTTGCCTATATGTGTTACCTCCTAACCAGCGTGTGTAGACATCATTTTCATTGTAATCACTGAGCTGTGTGGAGCAGTTGATGTTCTACATCTGGGCTCCTGTTGTAGGTCTAGTTTTATAAAATACTTTTCCTATGAACATTTCTTTACTGTAATTTTGTGTTGTTCTTAAAAGCAAGAACTTATTCTCCCCCCCTGTTTTTCCTTTTTTGGTCCACTTGGTGACTGCAGGATTTGACGTTTATTTCATAGGCACCCGAACCCTCTCCCCTCTTTCCTGTTCTGATAATCAAGCCTTCCCTTCTCTTGTCAAACTGCATCTAACTCTGCTAACTGTCTGTCTTCTCTTTTTCTCTCTAAGCTCTCCTCACCTCTCCTCAGCTCATATGAAAGCTCATATGAAATCATTCTGTGGTCTCCTAACTGTGTCTAAGCCCTGGGAACAAACACCTGCTGCTTGCTCTTTTATCCCTTTTCTTCTGTTTTTGGTTTGTGTGTTTAAACTGATTTGGCATCTGACTTGTCTGCTCTGCTCATCTCTGTGAATGGTTGTGTTATTCTGCCTTTGGACAGTATCTACACCACTTAAAGGCCTGATGCTAAGATACTGTGCTCATGCTTTCTTTTAGCTTTGTGGATTTGTGTGAATGCCATGTTATACTGAAGTGGCCTTCACATCAACTCTTGCATGCAAGATTTTGTTGCCTTTTATACTGCATGCTATCT
This sequence comes from Pundamilia nyererei, assembly GCF_000239375.1. Taxonomy (NCBI): domain Eukaryota; kingdom Metazoa; phylum Chordata; class Actinopteri; order Cichliformes; family Cichlidae; genus Pundamilia; species Pundamilia nyererei. The sequence continues at coordinate 94,388 of NW_005187803.1, read as the reverse complement.
AATCTCCTTGTGAACTCGTGTCACACCATTGCTGAAAGACATTGAGTTTTCTCACAGCTGCTGCATGTTCTATTTGTCCCATTGTTGTGAATGAGTTTGAATATTAATGAGTTATTATGATTTGAGATGAATGTACCTTTATCCCATGCTTGTCTAGGATGAAAGCCAGTTTTTTTTTTAAACTTTGCTCTATTTTCTCCAAAGACAACATTGATCCAAGCCATTATCTCTGACCAAACTACTTGCATTATTCCAGTGTACTGACCTGTATTTTATTTTTTTTGTCCCTCCCCATTCCTCATTTTTTAAATTTCCTTACCCAAATTTGCATTTGCCTCCCTGATTTCTCTCTCTCTCTCTCGCTCTCTCTCTCTCTCCCTCTCGCTCTCTCTCTCTCGCTCTCCCCCCCCCTCTCTCTCTACCCTGCTCCACCTTCACTCCGTGTGCTGGTGGGGATTTTATAAATTTATAACCTTCAATCACCCTTTCTTCCTCCCATATTAACCAACCCTTCTTCCCCTCCATGACCCCTCATCCACCGCTTGCTCCCCTCCTCCATGACCCACCACCTCCATCACTCTCCGGGGAAAAACAAAAACCACCATTCCTCCTACCTACCTCCGTTCTGGATCGATCTGTCCATCTCTACCTCCGCTCCGCTCCGACTCTTCTACCTCTCTACCTGTCTCACGCTGCTTGTTGCTCTTCTCTCCCTCTAAAGATGGTTACGCCCCAAAGTCTGTTTACCCTCTTCGGTATGTTATCGTTAGCTCTCTCTCTCTTCTTTCTTTAGCTCTACTTTTCTTTCTTGTATCTACTCTTTCTATTCTACTTTCATTCTGACTTTTTGTTGTTGTTGTTGTTACTATTATTATTGTTATTATTATTATTATTATTATTATTATTATTATTATTATTATTATTATCATAGTTATTATTAATATTGTCATTGTTAGCATTACAAACTTCTCTATATTTGTTTGCTGATTGTAGATTTGGTCATTTTGAATCCTCATTGACCGCCTGTTAATTGGTTTGGGTTACGTCATGTCATTACTTTGCCCTAAAATTTACTACTTAGTAAGAAGTTAATGCATGTCTAAGCCATTGGTTTTTGCATGCTGTTTTTATTTTTAGCCATCTCACATAGCTTGATAACGTTTCTGCTTAGAGGGTGCTTCTTCTTTATCCTTTATCTGTTTTTTCACACACTTTCATACACCTCACACTCTACAGTCTAAAATAAACCTGTGTTTCTATGCTGTCGTCTCTGCTGTACCTTGTTTTTAAATATCCTTGTCTCCTGTGAAACCTTGAGATTTTTCTAACTGCCTGCTTTTTTTCGTCCCAACCTCTTCTCCTATTGCCGGCTTCTGGGTCTGTCACAGGAGTGTATGGTGATGTCCAGAGGGTGAAAATTCTTTACAACAAGAAGGACAGTGCTCTCATACAGATGTCTGAGTCCAATCAGGCCCAGCTAGGTAAGTGGATATCTCTGTTATATGGATGTCTGACTGGTCTGTAGTGCAAGTCCCATAGTATGCTGTGTAATAAATATTTTGGTCCTGTGTTGATCATTACACTTTTCTTAAATATAATGCAGCACAGTCATTACTTGCCAGAGAAAGTAATTCTGTTACTTTTTTACTCAGTAAAATGAGCTGAAACGCAGGCTTGTATAATTGGCAGCTAACAATATAAACATTAGAATACAGTCCCACACACCAGCACAAATGCATATCGTGAGGACACATACACACTGTCTTTTAGTTTTTACAAAAGAACTCAAAGCAAAGATGGCAACCAGTGATGTCACTGTAGAAATGGTAAATGTCTGTATTTATAATGAGGCGATCGTGGCTCAAGAGTTGGGAGTTCGCCTTGTAATCAGAAGGTTCGAGCCCCGGCTCTGACAGTCTCGGTCGTTGTGTCCTTGGGCAAGACACTTCACCCGTTGCCTACTGGTGGTGGTCAGAGGGCCCGGTGGCGCCAGTGTCCGGCAGCCTCGCCTCTGTCAGTGCGCCCCAGGGTGGCTGTGGCTACAATGTAGCTGCCATCACCAGTGTGTGAATGTGTGGATGACTGGATATGTAAAGCGCTTTGGGGTCCTTAGGGACGAGTAAAGCGCTATATAAATACAGGCCATTTACCATATATAGCGCTTTACTAGTCCCTAAGGACCAGTGTGTTACTAGTCCCTAAGGACTAGTAAAGCGCTTTACATATCCAGTCATCCACCCATTCACACACACCAGTAGGCAACGGGTGAAGTGTCTTGCCCAAGGACACAACGACCGAGACTGTCCAAGCCGGGGCTCGAACCGGCAACCTTCCGATTAAAAGATGAACTCCCAACTCTTGAGCCACGATCGCCCGATAGAAACACACGTATAGGTAGAAATAGAGGCTACAGTGCTCAAGCCTGACTGTTCATCCTTTTGTTACACATGGTTCTGGGTCAGCATGCACTCAGCTTTTTCATTGGCTAGCTCTGTGTCTGCATGTTTTCTGCAAGTACTTTAAAAGAGATGAAGTTAACATTGTAACATGGTTATTTGTCCTGGATGCAGTTTGCAATTTACCAGCAAACTGTTATCCATTTATGCAAAAACAAAAAAATAAATAAATAAATAAATAAAGAGTCCTTCTGTGTGTCATCATACAGGACACTTAAGCCCCTTTTCAATTAGTACCTATTCAGGTTGGCTCGTCACAGTTTTCAGGGTTTGCCATTAGGTCATAGTACCAGGTAACAGGTCCTTTTTTTAGCACCTATTTGGCCATGGTTCCAAATGATCCCAAAATGTGACGTCAACAGACTGCATGCCACCAGTTGGCTAGTCAGTGGCATCACGAGAGTGTCTCATTCATGAAAATCAAAACCGCCGTTTTTAAAACCTGGTAACAAAGGAAATGGCTAGAAAAAACAATGCCATGGTCCACAGACTGAGCAGCAGGCATATCGTCGCCTCGATGTCCACTTTGTAGCGTGCGCGACACATACTAATTACGTCATGGGACGCTCAGCTGTGTTGCTATAACGATGAACACGCGCAGTTCTTCCATTTCTAAGACTTCCTGTTGCCAACAAATCTGTGAGAAGGCAAGGTAAGGAAGACAGAGCCCCTGCAGGACTACAGCCAGGGACATGCTCTGTGATCCACATGGGGTTGACATCAACTGCATCACTGACTACATACATTTCTGTGAAGATACCCTAAAGCGCCTTGAGGCGACTGTTGTTGGGATTTGGCGCTGTATAAATAAAATTGAATTGAATTGAATCCCAGCCAGGACTGTATGCTGTTTTTCCAACAATAAGTCCTGGATCAACATTGACAAGAAGGCCCTGCTGAATGAGTTGAATGTAGGGCTAATAAGGTGTAGATGCATACAGACCAAAGTCCATCTGAATAACACCAAAGAGGTGTGGAGAGATGCAGCTGATGCCCTCAATCAGATAAATTGGCAGTAGCCTGCACACAGCACGAACAATGAACTGACTCTCTATCTTAACAGGGTCAGTACTGGGTCCCCTGCTGCCAGTCCTCAGTCCTGTGATAGTAGGGATGGGTATTGTTTAGGTTTTATCCGATACCGGTGCCAAACTGGTACTTTTGAAACGGTGCCGGTGCTTAAAGAATGGAGAACACAAACTTTGTCCATAAACCTCTTAGCAGTCTCTTTTTTTTTTCTGCAAAATGATAACCAAGTTAGCCTTTTCTGTTGATACAACATACCTCCTTTGGTTGGAACCGGTGCTTAAACAATGGAAAACACAAACTTTGTCCTAAAACCTCTCATGTTTAGCTGTGTTTTTTGTTTTTTTTTTGTTTTTTTTTTGGTAAAAGGATAACAATGTTAGCCTTTTCTGCAGCTATCACCTTAAAGCACTTGTTGCAGGCTGCTGAGTTTGCATCTCTTGCTGTGTACAGCCAGACTTTTGACCGCTTTGACCATTTTTAATCTGTAGCTCTGCTCTAAAAGAACATACGTACCGCCTACTATCCTTGGAAAGGTAAAATGATTGGCTAGAATCCAAAGTGTATGACATCTCAAGAAAAAAAAAAAAAGCACCGAAATGTGCGCTGCTTTTCGGTCTGGTTACTACCGGTTATGTCAGAACCGGTGCCATAATGGCACCAGATACCGGTACCCATCCCTAGTGATTGGTGTCCAGCTAAGAGCGTAAGTGTAGGGACTACACCAAAGCAAAGCTACAGACCCTGGTCGCATCAGGTCTGAATGACTTCAGACCAGTTACCTTGACGTTAACATGTCATCAAGGTGCTGGAGAGACTGGTTCTTGCCCGACTTAGCTTCCAGGTGAAGCTAAGTCGCTCTCAACACTCTTCGGTTCACTTACCAGCCTCTTGTGGGGGTGGATGATGCTGTTATCTGCCTGTTGCAACATGCTCGCTTTCACATGCGTGGAACTGGTAGCATTGTGAGAATCATATTACTTGTCTTTCCAAGGAAAAACAATTCAAGTGAGAAGCTGCTCGGGGTGGGTATCACCACTTCTCCTGTCTCCTGGATTGCCGACCACGTCTTTAAGGTTGGGCAGGAGTGGTGAGGAACTATGTGGAGAAGTCTGGAAGAAGAGCAAGCATCTTTTATTGTCATTATATGTTCACACATAACGAAGTTTTGTTTTGGTACCTCGGCACACATCAGACACAAGTTGTTGTTTTTTTTGTGTGTTTGTTTTTTAAAAAATACGTGTTTACAGAAACCTATTCCAATTACAGTTATATAACCGATATGGACAATGTGTAGACTTTCAGCTTCCATTTGAGGGTATCCACATTCAAATTGGGTGAAGGGTTTAAGAGTTTTTGCTCCTTAACACGTGCCAAAAGTAATTAGCTAATTGACTCAAAGTCGATTCCATGGTCAGGTGTGGGCAATTCCTTCATTATGTCATTGTCAGTTTAGCAAATAAAAGGCATGGAGTTGATTTGAGGTGCACTATAAAACAGTTGAATGGACACTATCTATGTGTGCAGGAAGTCACAAATAGAATTTAGATGTATTTCACAGATCTGGGGGAAAAGCTCTCCCTCAGTCTGGTGGTGCATGTTTGTATGTTTCTATACTGCTTACCAGATGGAAGCATTTTAAACAGTCCATTGCCAGGGTGGGTGGGGTCTGCAGTGATACGTCAGTGCCGGAGATGGCAGTAGGATCGATAAAGTAATCCGCAAAGCTGGAAGCATCATAAATCAGAACTTGGAGGCATTTGAGTCATTGAGAGACGGGACTGTGCTCCACCATGGATAACCCATCGCACCTGCTCTACTCCACACTTCTAAGGCAGATTTATAGTCTACATTTTATTTATTAAATGCAACTTACACTTCTCTCTTACACAACGCCAGTCTTACGTTTACTTTTTTTTTAAACCAACTTTTACTTTACTATTTAAACCATTTTTACTTTTCATTGTTTTTTGTCACTGTGGTATACTGCAGGAATTATATCTCATAATATAAGGCCCTTATTGGACACCTGTGACACTCTTATTTTAACTGTGTTGTTTATTGTTGTGTATTGTAGACTCTACTATTTTTACTTTATCATGCTGTTGTGACACAAAAAATTCCCTTATGGGCTCAATAAAGTATCCATCTATTTAACATAACAAAATCCTTTTAGTGCTTTGTTCAAGATCGAATGCATTCCCCTCTCGCCCCTTTAGGCGGTCTTTATCCTCCAACCTCTGGTCCTCTACCAGAGGCCTGGGAGCTTGAGGGTCCTGTGCAGTATTTTAGCTGTTCCTAGGACTGCACTCTTCTGGACAGAGATCTCCGATGTTGTTCCTGGGATCTGCTGGAGCCACTCGCCTAATTTGGAAGTCACTGCAATAAGTGCTTCGATTACCACTGGGGCCACTGCTACCTTCACCCTCCACATCTTCTTGAGCTCTTCTCTGAGCACTTGGTAATTTTCCAGCTTGGTTAGCCACCACCATTTTGTCTGTCTGTATCTGGAAGTCCCACAGGATCTTAGCTCGGCCATTCTCCACCATTCTTGGGGGCGTCTCCCATTTTGACCTTGGGACTTCCAGGCCATACATGGCACAGATGTTCCTGTATGCTATGCTGGCCACTTGGTTATGGCGTTCAATGTATGCCCTGCCTGCTAGCTTCTTACACCCTGCACTTCTGTGCTGGATTGTCTCAGGGGCATCTTTACACAGCCTGCACCTGGGGTCTTGCCTGGTGTGATGGACCCCAGCTGCTATGGATCTTGTGCTCAGAGCTTGTTCCTGTGCTGCTATGATTAGTGCCTCTGTGCTGTTTATTCATAAGGTTAGTTAGTAGAGTTGCCAACCGTCCCGTAAAAACCGGAATCGTCACGTATTCAGAGAAAATATTACGTTTTGTATTGGGCTGAAAAGGAACACAGTTTGTCCCGTACTTCAGCTAGAATAGAAAAAGACACAAAGCTGGAGTTATTCTGTGTATTTACGCTGCATAACTGGCTCTTCTTCTCTCATTCTCTCTCCTGTTTCTACTTCAATCATGAAACTGATCAATGATCAGCTGATCGGCTTTTCTCTC
>NW_005187803.1:82461-85016 GCF_000239375.1 Pundamilia nyererei | reverse complement strand
AATTAAGAAGCAGAAAGTTAGCGGCCATCCAGGTCTTTATGTCTTTAAGACATTCCTGCAGTTTAACTAATTGGTGTGTGTTACCTGGCTTCATGGACAGATAGAGCTGGGTGTCATCTGCATAGCAGTGAAAATGTATGCTAGTGTAAACAGAATTGGTCCTAGCACCGAACCCTGTGGAACACCATGACTGACCTTAATGTGTGAAGAGGGCTCTCCATTTACATGTACCAATTGGAATCTATTAGATAGATATGATACAAACCTGCTGGGTCTAGAGATGGCTTTTTGAGTAAAGGTTTAACTACAGCCACCTTAAAAGCCTGTGGTACATAGCCGATTAGAGATGGGTTGATCATATTTAAGATCGAAGAATTAATTAATGGCAGTAGCTGGTATTTTGCGCCTCTGGTATTCTTGCCAAATCCTTTCTGTGCCATATACTGACCCATGTACCTGTTCATCTTAGCCGCTATGATGTCTGACACAGGCTTACATGTGGTACTCAGGCAGATTATTGGTTGTTAGATGGAAGGGACCGGTCCCTTCTGGGGGTCCGTGGGGATCAGGACTGTCTGGCCTTCGATTAGCCATTCCATGTGTCTCTAATCAACTAGCAGCTTGTTCACTTGTACTGCCACACACTCAGGGAGTAAGTAAAATTTTATTTATATAACACATTTCTAGATAAAAGATCACAAAGTGCTTCACAAGGTATAAAACAAAAACAGACAAAAGTTAACAAAATGCACTTCTAAAAAGATGTGTTTTTAGTTGTTTTTTAAAAGTGACCACTGAGTCTGCAGATCTTGAGAGGAAGAGAGTTCCACAGTCTGGCGGCCACAGTGGCAAAAGCTCCATCACCCTTGGTTTTCAGCCTTGTATGCTGTAAATAACAAGTAGGCCCTGATCACAAGACCTCAGGGACCTACTGGGGACATAGGGCTGTAAAAGTTCAATGATGTAGGCTGGTGCTTGTCCTTGAAGAGCTATAAATGTCAGAACCAGTATCTTAAAATGGACTCTGAATTCAACAGGGAGCCAGTGCATCTGTATAAGCAACGGTGTCACATGGGAGTACTTAGATGTTTTTGTCAGAAGCCTTGCTGCAGCACAGTCACCTTTTCCGCCAGTAGACTTGAGCCATGTCAGAGCCTGGTGCTGTCCAACTCTTCATACTGGAGGCCATTTCTTGGATGTCTGCCGCTGTTCAGGGAGGTTGCTGTAGTCTGCCCTCAGATCCACTAGCCACTGAGCATTGGCGTTATGGGTTGCGTCCTTCTCCCATATGCTCTTACAATATTGTTCTGTCTCCAGCTTTGGTGGTGCTGTTCTCATATTGTTCCCCTGTTACTGGGAGTACACCTTGGATGGTTCTGTTGGCAGCTTCCAAGGCCTCAGATATGGACAGCTTGCTGTACTCCTTAAGCACCTTTTTTTTATTGCACCTTTCTGTCACTCCGATAGTTGGCTAACCTCCCGCTGTGCTACCTTGATCTTTACTTCTAGTCTCCTTCTCCATGGACGGTACTGCTCCTTGTGGCTGTTCAACTTGTAGCTAAGCATCTCACTGATCACTGCTGCCGTGGTGTAGATCAGCTGGTTAGCCTCGGTTATGGTGGCGGTAGGTATTGTCTGTAGTGCTGCATTCACATCATCTAGTAGATCTTCTGAGGGTACTTCACTTAGTCTTAGGAACTGGATCCAGGTTTCAAGCTTGGCCATGATCCTATTAGGTCAGTTCCTCTTACACTCAATGATCCTTCTTCCATTGCACTCGGGGTTTGGTACCCAATCTCAGTTGGGGGTGATGATGACTCCCCCTGACCTGTCATCCTGGCTCCCCCTTGCCATCCTCTAGCCATGAGAGCAGTCCCTTCTTCCAAACATTGGAACACTGAGGTACTAGTTGATTTGCCATCAATGTGGATGCTTGGTATCGACGATTCCATAGTTCCGCCATCCTGTTCCTATAACCCCTTCCGCTGGGGTTACTTACGTAGTAGCATTCCAACAGTGCCCTATTTTTTTTCTCTTGCCCACCGATGCCGTTCCAGTAGCCCACTTCCAATCATGGTGCCCTGGTTCCTCAACACCTGACCCTGCCGTCCTTGTCCGGGCGACGTCCGAGCTGGTATGATGGCTTCATATTTATCTCTCTCGCTCATCCCCCACATTCAGACACTCGTACATCATACATGCCAAACATGTTGCTATAAAATAGTCACTTGAATAAACTAAAATACAAAATGAATTACAAAATATTGATAAAAATAATAACAATAACAATAACAACTGTGTGAGAATGATAGATAATTAAAACCTTAAACTAAAACACTACCATGACTGTTGATTGAGATATGTAATGTACATATCTCGATGATCATCTCTTTCGTTTTGGCTACGTTTAGCTAGGGCTGCTCAATTAATCGAATTTTAATCACAATTACGATCTGGGCTTTCAACGATCATTAAAAATGACTGAGCCGATTATTAGCCCCTCCCTCGTGCTTTACTCTCGCGCTGCTCCGTGTGGCAAATCGAGCGCACCTCTC